>NC_087183.1:3280000-3382500 GCF_035594125.1 Scylla paramamosain
CATACATTTTCACGTACTGAAGTGTGGTGTGAAAATGGCTGCAGTATGGAATCACCTGCTGTAATGTTACCTCGCCCATCATCTTAATATTCAAGTCCACTCTGCACTAATGTCTTAGCAGTATGTCCTAGTACAGGGGATAATGCTGTCATTGCACCTCGCGCCGTGCACTGTAAGCATTATCTAAGGGTCTTGCAGCTGCACTTCGGCCCAGAGCTGCGAATACTTTGTTCCACTACTATTCTTCTGTTTGATAACTTTTTTTTTAATCAATCTTTCTATCCACTCGTTGATTTTTTTTTTTTTTTTTTATCAGACTCCAAATACCTGCCCTTCAGAAGAGATTGAAATACTCCGGGGAAGAAAATCATTCCACTTCCCCCTTATGGAAAATATCACATCAAGAGATATCGTCCGTTCCTGTTAGGTCAGCGGCAATAGGCCCAACCGTGCAGCTTCACGTAATTCCGGGCTGCATGCCATCGAGTGCAAGGAATACACAAAATGGCCAGGGGGAAGTAGCAACATATATAAAACCAAAAAGTGTTACCAAATTATTTATTCCAACCTACAATACCAGAACACTTCGGCATCGTTAAAGAACTGAATCATTAGAAGAGAAAAAAAAATTAAGTTGGATATCATAGTGATCTCGGAAATGAGGAAAAGTGAATGCCTAGAAAAAGAAAAAAATAGTCACTTTATTTACATGGGCAATACCAACGAAGTTAATCATGGTATAGGATTGTCATCAACAAACGGCTAGAAAACCACGTTGAAGAAATTCTAGATATTAATGAAAGGATAGGATATATGAATTTAAAATGTATACGCTTCAACAGCCGACCACAAGAACGAAGAAGTAGAACTTATAAAGAAGTTTCCAAGATACTTAGAGAAGTGAAGACTCAATTTATAGCGGTTCTGGAAGCTTATAGATATGGATCAAGAAATGACAGAGGAGAAAAATTGGTAAAGTTCACCTTAAACAACAATTTGTAAATTATCAAACCCTTCAAAAAAAAAAAAAAAAAGGAGACAGAAGGAAATGGACATGGGAAAGTCCAGATGGAAGAAATAATATAAAACCGGAATTGATTTAATTTTAACTGATAAGCTAAACACCACAGAACACATCTCCACCATGAACAAAATATATAGATACAAAGCTAGAAAGAAACATGATGATTAGGTCAATGAACAAAAACATAACTACAGTAAACTAAAACGAAACATGGAAAATTTCCTATTGCAACTCAAAAAACGAATTTCGGTACTAGAATTTCAAAATTCTGAAGAATATAATGAAAACTTAATAGTAATAGTTGCACAAGAAGCAGAAAATGGCGGAGGACTCCTGGAGCGTTAACCGAGAAATTAAATAGATAAAAAAAAAAATTTACACGTAGAAATTTCCATACGAAACAAAGAAGACAGAAAAACTGTAAAGATACGTAAAAGAAAAAAAAAAGAAAAAAAAAGAGAAAAGATTAACGCATACAAGATGTAGAAGCCATCGGGAGAGCCTTGATGGAAGAAAAAAATAGTTAAATAAACCAAAGCAACCTTTTATATAGATTAAGGGATGTATTATTTGCAAAACACGAAGGTTAGTGGAAAGAGTGCACGAGTTCTATCAAAATCTATATGAAAATGATGAAGATCTAGAGACAGTGGAGAAAAGCTAAGAAGAAAGAACAGAACCATCCATGCTATTATCTGAAGTATGAAAACCAGGAAACCAGGAAAAAGCACCAGGAGAGGACAAAATTACAATAAATATGCTGAAGGAGGTAGGGAAGGATTTGGACTGAACATCGGCCAAACTATAATTATTGATACAGAGAAAAATACAGAAAAAAAAAATGGTACAATGCAATAATAATTTTACTCTTTAAAAAGGGAGATGCAAAAGACTTGAAGAACTCTAGACCAATAAGCTTATTATAGGTTCTGTATAAAAAAAAAAAAAACGTTTACTAAAATCATTACAAACAGAATAACCAATAATTTTGACTGTAATCAATCAAATCAACAGGTAGGCTTTGGCAGAGATTTTTCAACCATAGATCACATTAACACCATGAACCAAGTACTGGAAGAAATCAACAGAATACTGACATCCAGTGTATATGACCTTTATTAATTATGAAAAAGGCCTTTGAACTCAATAGAAATTTTAACATTATTAAAAGTACTATAAGAACAAAATATACACAAAACCTGCATACAATTGCTGCAGAATATATAATAATGAATCAGCAACAATACAACTCCATGAAATGAGCCAAATAACGTTCATAAAAAAAAAAAAAGGGTGTCGGACAGAGAAACACCATTATGCCCTAAACGTTTCACAGTAACTCTAGAAAACATCTTTAGAAGACTGAACAAGGAAAGAAATGGAATAAATATAAATGGAAGTTACCTAAGCCATCTAAGATTTGCAGACGACATTATAATTCTACAAAAAAAAACACCTGAAGAAATGCAAAATAATATTTAAGAATTAAATGAAAGGAGCCTAAAAGCTGGAATGAAAATAAACATGAGCATGACCAAAGTCATGCTCAATCCCTTCTATACCAAATAAAAAATTGTGGTAGGAGAACAAGACTTAGAGGAAGTAGAAGAATATACTTACCTAGGACAAATAATAACATCAAAGACATATACAAAAGAGATAAAAAGAAGAAATAGTCTAGGATGGGCAGCATTCGGAAGGTGCATTTATGTCTTAGAAACAGAACTACCAATATGGCTAAAAAAAAAAAAATAGTAGAACGAATTATTATCCCGATAATGACGAATCAGGAATATGGAACCAAACCACCTTCAGAAAATAAACTGCAAGTTGTGTTAAAATCAATGGAAAGAAAGAAAGAAAAAAAATAGGTATCACATGGCGAAATAGGAAGTCAAATGCCCGAATAAGGGAAAACGAAAATCAAAGATATAATTTTAACTATTAAAAACAGTAAATGGAGATGGGTAGGCCACATATGCAAACAAGAAGCAGGGATAGACAAGAAAACAACATAATGGAGACAATGGTATGGGAAAAGAGGTAGACTTGAAAAAGAAGATGGAGAGATGAGATAAATAAAGATCTAGGGAGAGTGTCATAGAAAAAAAGTGGCGGAGGAGACATCATGGTGGAGGTGGAGAGGAAAGGCCTTCGTTCAGCAGTGAGCGACAAATGGCTGATATATAAGTAAATAAATATTATGTTTAACTATTATGATAAACGTCTTACAGGTAATGTAGTAGATTTCAAAGCCAAACTACGATTTCCACACGTGATCATCCAGATCACATGGGGTAGCCAAGTGTGGTTTTGTCCAAAGCTTTAATACCATTATTTATGACTTATGACCCACCCTCGTGATTAAGCCGGGTGATTTTGAAACAAGTAAGCAAGGCTAGGGTTTTGTATAACATCTGGTACTGTGTCGACTATGAATTAAGAGAATACACAAGGCAAATACAAGATTCACAATACTATTTTTATTTCAGAGATGCTATTATGACATGTTTTGTTAAGCAAATTCACGGATGATTTCACAATAATACAGAGAGAGAGAGAGAGAGAGAGAGAGAGAGAGAGAGAGAGAGAGAGAGAGAGAGAGAGAGAGAGAGAGAAAGAGAGAGAGAGGATAGGGTTAATGAAATGTATGAAGATAACAAGAGTGTTCAACAACTTCATACCAGGTAAAGAAATTAGAATCGAGAATGAAGTTATTGGATGTGTTCAGGAATACACAATATTTATTTAAGGGAAAAAGTAGTTTGAACCTATACCACGAAAAAGGAATCAACATTAAGAAAGGAATAAGATAGTGCCTTTGGGAAACCAATCAATGTAATGAAGAGTAATCTTCAACTAAAAATAAAACTAAGTAACCGGCACATTTTAACAGTCCTAACAAACGGCTCAGATAGTTAGAGCCTCACTAAAACCTACTACTGAACGAACAATGAATTATTTGATATACAGTTATGGAATTATGGAAATATACAATAGAAATACAAGAGCAGGATGTAAGGTAGGTGTGTCTTGAAAAAAAAAATCGCTTACATTGGTAAGGAAAGGCAATCATTAGTGATCGTAGAAGAATAAAGAATAGTACTGCTGATATCACTGGCTTTTCCACAGAACGTGTGTGGCTAAGCAGTCTAGAGTGGATGTTGTGATTCATTTGAGATGGGCACATAGAGAGATTAGATGATGTAATCGTACATACAGCTCTTGTTACTGAATGAATACCGATAAGTATTGCACTCATTTTATCAAACTTAAACTTGGATGAATGTAATATCTATGTTGCCAGATCATATACAATGGACCTAGTGGGCATGTTAAATCAGCTCTTAGATGGTGCCAATAAAAGTAAATTTTGCGGGTAGTGGAGCGGTGCAATGGTATTTCCCTATGGCCGGTGGAGGCGCAACCGTCCCGGCGAGATAAAAATTTTAACAGTGAATGGACCGTCCTCCTCGTATACGGTATGTCTGCAAATTATGAAATATTTTATTATAGCATTACAAAAAACTGATCAATTTTACAGATACATTTTGAATACGTAAGAGCTGCTTAAATAAGAGTCATCAAGAACCCACAGATGAAGTGGAAATTATATGTTTCATATCTTTATTTGTACGGTAAGGATTGTATTGCTACGAATACGTGTAATTTATGGACTTGACAACTTTAGACGGTATATATATATATATATATATATATATATATATATATATATATATATATATATATATATATATATATATATATATATATATATATATATATATTGAAGAATGTCTATTTCTCCATCGTGCAAAACTCGGAAATAGGAGAAGATTCTAGGGCTAAGTGAGACGCCATCATGTTTGTCAACAGCTCTAATTCTTCCTTTCTCGGTACATTCTTACAAAAATACAAAAACTATCACACAATGAGTTTTGATTTATAAACTTATACTTAGTAAATGTAATACTTATGAACATAAATTACTAAAGTTCTTTTCCTTGGCTAAAGCCCCTTATTTAGGACTAGAAACACAGCAGCAAGAAATACTGGCACATTATAGGAACGTGACCATGTGACAGTAAACGAAAACGAAAGCTTGGCCGTCCATTTTGAGGGAGACTTAAGAAACTAGAACAACACTCATAAAATTAAGACTATTGAGGTTATTTCAGATTTAACATTCTCCCCCCATAGGGGGCGTTAAAGCCACCTATCTTAAGAATATATATGTAAATCTTACAAAAATCCTTAAACTTAAACTTAATGACACATATTACAATCTTCACTTCATCATCTTATAAGTCTAACTTAGCAGGAACCTTGATTATTCTACCAGATCTAGTCTTAGAAATCACATTATCATCACTAACAGTATCCACAGACAAACTGGTGTCTGGGTTAATGGCAACAAAAGAGAATGTATCCTGTGAATTACACCACTTCAGCCGTAACACAGTATTAGGTTCATCTCCACTTACAAGGTACTGGTCATGGGACTTGGATGTAATCAAAAGACTATTTGACACAAGCTTTGTAAGATCCATACTAGCATCAGCTAAATTACTACGTGCTTTACAGAATTTTTCAGATGCCTCTACAACTGAATCTGCACCACTTAACCAATTATGTGTACATGTTAGACTTCAGTTCTTGTATTACACTTGTTTCTGGATACTTGTCCAAATGATGTTTGATAGTAGCATTTAACAGAAAGGGACTAGCTGTGTTACCAAAGGGTACACGTGTGAATCGCATGTGCCGCACCGTACCATCCTCTCTTGGTAACAAAAATCTATGAACATCTCTGTCATTCTTTTGAACACTTACTTGCAAAAATGCTTTAGTTATGTCTGCTGTTATGCCAAAGGGCCAACGACGGATGCGGATGAGTACCTCAACCAAGTCCGGGTTGAGCGATGGGCCAGACAGCAAACAGTCATTCAATGACACACCATTGTAACCAGTGGCAGAGGCATCAAAAACTGGTCTTACTTTAGTACTTGTACTGCTCAACTTCACTACTGGACGGTGTGGCATGTAGTACACGGGACTCACACCTGATACTTCTTCACTTGGTACTTCTTCTATTATGAGATCAGACTCATAACTATCAAACACCTTTTGATACTCTTTCTTTAGTTCTTTGTCCTTATCCAACTTAACCATTAACTTACTTAACCTCTTTCTGACTAAACCTTCATTGTTCATAAGCCTATCTTTAGCAAATTCATCTTTCCATGGTAGAGTGACCTCATATCGGCCATCCACAAACTGCACTGTACTCTCAAATTCTCTGTGTACTCTGGCATCACTGTAACTTTCTACAACTTCCTTAGGCTTAATCCCTACAGTTTCCAGATCCCAAAATCTTCTTAAATCAGCATCTGAAACACTGGAAATACATAACAGTTGTGCAGCAGAGTACTCAGAGGGTGTGGGAGCACACTCAGATATCTTACCAGATAGTACATACCCAAAGACAGACTTCATGGCTACAACACTATTCAGTTCAATGGCATCTGTAGGTGAAATCAATGTCCAATAGAAGTCTAATCCAATCAAGATATCAACTTCAAGAGGAGAGTCCTGTTGATAATCATCTGCTAATGCAACATGAGAAAATGAATTAAGCACTGCATTGGGTACAACAGGTCTCACTAAAGGCTGACATATTTTAGGTATTTCAGCTGCAATAATGGGTACAACTTTCCTTTCAGAATTCCATAACTTTAAACTATAAACATTTCTATGTTCATTCTTTCCAGCACTGTGACCTCCAAAACTAGAGTACAGTATAGGTGTACTAGTGACCCATTGTGGCTTACACTTTTTCACAAAACTACTGCTGACATAGGTTCTATCTGCACCATTATCAAACATAACCTTAGCTACTACAACATTACCATCTCCTGTGCTTACTTGGACCTTTGCAGTCTGTAAAATAGTGCAGTTACTACCCTGTCCAGACAGAAGTACTACATTCTCAGGTTTGGCACTAGTGTCATTACTTTTACTTTCTTTATATTCTTCCTTTTTTAAACTTGGTTCTAACTTTACGCCACACATAAGTACATTGTGAGTACCATTACATTTTGTACACTTTATGTGGGACTTACATTCTCTTGACATATGTCCACTGTTTAAGCACTTGAAACAGAGACCCAAACCTTTTATCTTCTCACCTCGCTCCTTACCATCTAACTTTAACACAGCAAAACAATTCTCCGACTTATGCCTTTTACTACAAAAAGAGCAGAGAGAGCTTTCTTGTTTTGAAGAAGCATGGAGGGCTGCAGCTTCTAAGGAAAATACCTTTTCCTTAGAACCTTTACTTTCTTTCCTTTCATCACTAATGCTTTTCTTACCCTTAAAGACTTCAGATCTTTCCAATCTTGATATTTCTTTGTAAAGGAATTGTAACAGCCACTCCAAATCACTTTCGTGTCCATTCCCATCCCTGGCCCATTCTAGCCTCAGTTCATTGGGTAGACGAGACAGGATAATAGGGGTGAGAAACACTTCACACTGCTTCCCACTGACACCTAAAGCTTCTAAACTACGAATGTGTGTTAGGATTTCATCGCGCAACTTCCATAGTTGAGCAACACTCTTTGTTCCATTTTGATTAAGGTTGACATGACCACAAAGCAAGGCCTGGACGTGTGCAAAAATAATTCTTTCTGGCTTCCCATAGCGGTCTTTCAGTAAGTCACAGGCAACTTGATAATTCTCACTGCTATGTGCCAACCCCTTGACCACACTCTTGGCATCCCCCTCCAGTAAAGACAACAAATAGGTAAACTTACTAATTACTGGAAGGTTAGTAGCATTAATGTGGGAGTTGAACTGGTCCCAAAAGGACTGCCATTGTGTGATTTCACCGCTGAACTTTGGCAGCTCCAATTTGGGTAACTTCACATTCACAGCTTCTGAGTCTTGAGATCCACTTACACTACTTGGAACTGGAGACCCACCTGGTACTGCTGCTGCTAACTTTCTTATCTTGTCCTCAGCTAGAAGTCTAGGTTTCATACTTTCTTGTCTGAAGGCGTGAGCTTCATCTAATTCTTGGTCCAGTTCTTCAGCTTTGACTTCACCTTCTAGTTCTTCTTGTACTTCATCTAACTTGGCTAGTCTTTTGTTAAACTCTTGAATGGCGTACTCCATTTCACTAAGGGTGGGAGTGGGCTGAGCTAGCACCTCTGAGAGAGCTTGTGAGGATCTTGTCACCCAGCCCCTACACGCCGTTCTCTTCTTCTTAAGCTTCTCCATTTCGTTGTCACTGCACAAACTTGTCTAAATCTTGAACTTAGGTACTTGCTTTCCCGGGTCTGGGCACCAAAATGAAGAATGTCTATTTCTCCATCGTGCAGAACTCGGAAATAGGAGAAGATTCTAGGGCTAAGTGAGACGCCATCATGTTTGTCAACAGCTCTAATTCTTCCTTTCTCAGTACATTCTTACAAAAATACAAAAACTATCACACAATGAGTTTTGATTTATAAACTTATACTTAGTAAATGTAATACTTATGAACATAAATTACTAAAGTTCTTTTCCTTGGCTAAAGCCCCTTATTTAGGACTAGAAACACAGCAGCAAGAAATACTGGCACATTATAGGAACGTGACCATGTGACAGTAAACGAAAACGAGAGCTTGGCCGTCCATTTTGAGGGAGACTTAAGAAACTAGAACAACACTCATAAAATTAAGACTATTGAGGTTATTTCAGATTTAACATATATATATATATATATATATATATATATATATATATATATATATATATATATATATATATATATATATATATATATATATATATATATATATATATATATATATATATACCGTTGTGCCCAGCGAGGTAACGCGATATAAAACGAAGAAAGAAGAACGAATGAGGAAAGAATAATGGAAAAGGAGAGAGAGAGAGAGAGAGAGAGAGAGAGAGAGAGAGAGAGAGAGAGAGAGTGAGAGAGAGAGAGAGAAAAGGGACAAGTTGGAGACGAGGCTTTGACGCGTTCCGGACACATAGCCTGAAGCTTCTAGTATGATATTATTCGCACAGTTAAGTAAATTTTATTACTTTCCCTTGTCTGTTTCATTCGACTCTCACCCAGTATTTAGCAGTAAAGTTGCTCTTAACAATGAAGTAATCAGTATTCATCTAGCCCCTTTAGTTTTATCATTCTAATTTTCAGAAGTAAAGTGTTTTATTCGTGCAAGACAATCCGGGGAGCAGAGAGTGCAGCGCCCAGTGCATGTCACCATCCCATCCGCCCTCTCCTGCACACCACCCCCCTGTAGCAGGGTGGGAGAGTGTTTGGCGTGCTTTCCCACATTGTCACTACCCAGCGCTTAGACGAAGCATTGAGATAGGTGTATTGAGATGGGTACAGTTATCTGACGGAGACTGTGGCGGGATAAGAGGTAGTTGGGTCCGTTGCTTTAAGGAGATAAGTGAGTCATTACCGGCCGTACTTACCTGGTGTAGGAGTCTCCTTAGAAGCCTACCAGGGAGGGAAGTTACATATAATACACTCCATACCCAGGGAAGTGACTCCTCGGCTTCGTGTGTGTGCAGGCTGAGTTGTACAGTGAGCGATGAATGACTTTTCTGTATGTTCGTGGGCATTTTTTTCTAGCCGTGCCTCTTGTTAGTGAGCTTGTCTTTTATTAAAAGCTACTGTTGGCTGATGCTGATCAGCCTGTGTAGCGAACTTTCCTTCCTCCTTAGTTCCTGACAAGGCCTGCTGTCCAGGTGGTGAACGACACCACTCGGCTTTAGGCTATAACACGCTGTTGAACAGTAGGAGTCTTTGTTACGAGGGTTATTGTCCAGCAGGGTTTTATACCTCGACCATATATGCGTTATTACTCGTTTCTTTATTGTTTCTTCCTAGACGTGGCTGCTGGTCCTTTTACAGCTGTGGGAGTTAATTGTTGTTAGAATATTTCCCCTGTCTCTAGGTGGGTAAAACAGACTAGCGACCTCATTTAGTGTAGCCTGGTGTTATGACCGTTGTGAAAAGGGTACAGGAGTCACGAGGGAGCCTATACTCCTGTATTTGAGCCCTGCACTGAGTCCACATAGGAGGTAGCTCAGGGAAGTTAGTTCAAGTGAAAAGCTTTGTGAAAGGGCTGGAAACTGGTCATAACAATATATATATATATATATATATATATATATATATATATATATATATATATATATATATATATATATATATATATATATATATAAAATGACATACAGATGACACATAATACATAAAATTACCTTACTATGGCCATCTTACCTATATTACTAGAAAGAGACTCAGTACTTTTCACTATATCCTGACAGCAAGTTCATATTTATCTTTACCAATACGCTTACTATTACCGCTTTTTTTTTTTTTAATTAAAAGACAGTATTCCTTTTAGACTTATGTCTAACATCATTTGTGAATTTACTTGTTCGAGTTGCATGACTCGATACACTAGAGAAACCAAGAAGAATCTAAAACATAGAATCAGTGAACATAAATGTATTTCCAATTGTACAAAGAAACAGTTGACTCATCCCTCTTTTTCAGCAATAGTAAGACATTTACACACACGTGGTCATTCGTTTTCGGAGAAGGATTTTATTATATTACATAAAACTGATGCACATAAAGACACTAAAATAAAAAAAAAAAAAACTACTTACATTAAATACCTGAAACCTGAATTAAGTCACCAACTGTCATCACACACACACACACACACACACACACAGATATATATATATATATATATATATATATATATATATATATATATATATATATATATATATATATATATATATATATATATATATATATATATATATATATATATATATATATATATATATATATATATATATATATATATATATATATATATATATATATATATATATATATATATATATATATATATATATATATATATCTGTGTGTGTGTGTGTGTGTGTGTGTGTGTGTGTGATGACAGTTGGTGACTTAATTCAGGTTTCAGGTATTTATATATATATATATATATATATATATATATATATATATATATATATATATATATATATATATATATATATATATATATATATATATATATATATATATATATATATATATATATATATTTTTTTTTTTTTTTTTTTTTTTTTTATACTCTGCTCGGAGGTTTGGAGATTCAGGTTCGTTACTAATGTACTTCTCACACCGCCATCCTTTGTCAGTCCTCACCACACCATAAGGAACAGTGCACAAGGTTTGTCCATAGGTTTATATCTATTTTACTTGATTTTTTTTATTTACTTTTTTTTTGTCATGTATAAGCTGTAGCTGATAGATTATGTCATTTTTTTTTTTTCGTTTTTTTGTTACTGCTTGCCTGCCTGTCCCTTTTGGTTGTTGTCGTGTTTTTAATATTTGGTCCTAGCGTGATTATGGTTTTAATGTCTTTGTTCTTATTTTTATCTTATCTTTTCTTTTTTTCTAGCCTGATGATGCCTTCTTTGAAGGTGAAACGTTGTAATAAATGGAGCAAGAAGTCTGCTGCATTTTTGCTTACCTGATATATATATATATATATATATATATATATATATATATATATATATATATATATATATATATATATATATATATATATATATATATATATATATACGAGTATATATATTACACACCTCCAACATAGACTCCGTCGACTCCGGGGAAGAGCAGCACCATCCTTCACGCATGACATCCAATGGGCTCTGCACCCACTGCCTAAAGACTAACTGGCCAAGCGAGATTCCCAGTTACTCTGAGGGCCCTTTCCAAACTGCATACATCACATAGGGGATGGCTTCATCTCAATCCCATTGTAATTGAAGCAAAAAGGCACTCAACGGGGTCCCCAAAGCTCGATGATGCCTCTCCAAGCCATCCCACAGCTGAGGGTGGCAGGCACCAGGCAGCATGTAACCAATCCCCAATCAGTCATGGTCTGCATACACAACTTGGAAGTGAAGTTCACACCTCGATGGGACTACATGTACTTGTGGGCAGCTCAAAATGGGTAAAGAAGTTCACAGGGCCTTGGACAATACCAGCGACTGTGTACTCGTTAGCGGAATTTCATTTGGATATCGGATCATGACGTCATGACCCGCTCATGAATGAGAAAATTGGACCACAATATCAGTCAACACCCTCGTAAAAGGAAGGGCAACACCCGGAATAGACTGGAGAAGGGCCACAGACGGGAGTTGATTAGACTTGCCCACTATTTGACAGGTGTGGCAACACTTAATAACGGTGACCACACCACCGGCCGTACTGGGCCACCAAAAGTTCAGCCGCAATCGCTCTACTATCTCCTTGACTCTTAAATGCCTAGTCCTCATGTGCTGAATATGTTAGAGTTTCCTGGAACTTCGACGGGACCGCAACCTGCACCAACTCACCTCCATCATCCTTCCTCCACCTGCAACATAAGACACCATTCCTCAACAGAAACTCCTCCCATGCTTTTAATTCCTCACTGCCTTCTCTCACCTTAGCAAAATAAGGAACCAACTCCTCATCCTCCAGCTGCCCAACGATCAACTCGCGGGGCTTTACAGCAGTAATTCCTTCCACGTTGGCAGTGTCATGAGATAAGGGCAGAACTGAGATACTGCATCCCCTTTGGCATCTGCGAGAGCTGAATTGATTAACACGTCCCCGAGTGGTATTGTCCTCAGCAGGCATATCACCACCTGTTCATTCAGTTGTAGCAAAGTCTGGTCCACATGATGAATTATGGCCCACCGTGCCTGTTCCTGGTAGGGGATCAACCTGCTCCCTACCTCTGGTGCATCCTGCAGAGGAGATGCATCTCCCCCAGCTGACTTGGGATTCTTCCCGCCTCGACAGTGGCCCCTAACATCCCAGACATGACAGGCTGGGGTCAGGCCTGTATACCAGAGTCCTCAGCATCCGAACCAGGTGACAACTCAACCTGAGTGCCACCTAGGGGGTGCTCCTCAGAGTGAGATGAGCCAGTAACAGAACTATCAAAACCCACTTTCCCAGCCTCACGCTTGGTAACATCCCCAGCCATGTCAAGTGCTTTTATTGCGGTGGCTCTGCCTTAACAAAGTCAGCACCAACACTCAAAATGAACCTAACCACACCCACTGGTTCAAATGTCCCGCGACCCCTTCATCTGGAACGGGGCCCACAGACAGAAACTACACCCAGATTTACACCTGCCAGATCGTCCCCCAGGAAGAAATCTATTCTTGGTACTGGCAGGTCATCCACTAAGGCCACCTGTGCAGTTGCGGTGACTAATGGGCACTCCAACCGAAATTCTACTGTAGCGAAACCCTCTAAAAAAATCAATCCCCCGGCATAATACATCGTGGTCAGAAGCTACCTTCCCTCGTTAATGTTCCTACAGACGGACTGCTGTGGCCCTGTATCCTTCAAAACAGTTGCCAGACATCTGATGCCAGCAATCATGAATCAAGATTGCTTTGATCAGATATTCGGTCAGATGTTCGGTCGGTGTTTAGTACCACGAAAGGCAAGAAAGGAATAACTCTCCTTGCTGGCATATGATACAAAGTAAGCCTCTTTGAAGCCCGGTTTCGACTGGTGCAGGCCGTTCCTGCACCAGTCAAGATTCTTGATTGTGTCCTCACACAGGAACGGCTTACACCAGTCGAAACCAATCTTCAAAGAGGCTCATTTTGTATCATATACCAGCAAGGGGACACTTATTCCTGCCTTGCCTTTCGTGGTACTAAACAGCGACCGAACACCCTCACTCTTGATGTCCTTGTCGGCTCAACTTAGCAAGGGCATCGGTTTCTGTGGAGTCTTATGGACTATAGCAGTTACTAGGTTAGGATAATTAAACCTGAAATGTCCCACTGCTTTATAATAAAAAGCATGTAAGCTGGTTATTAAACTTGGGAGTGGTATGCGTTAGGCTCCCAGTTGTCCTCATTTATGGATCTAGTGGAAGCTTGTTACTAACAGAACTCCCTCATACAAACTTATTTCCAATGCCGATAATGGGACAATGGACTACCTCTGAGCCGTGGCCACCGCCGCCTCCCAACAGCTTGTCATTGGTTAACCTAGTCCCCACACTAAGCCTGTGAGCTACTGGACGGTGGGCTAACACATGATCATCAGCCCAAGTTGCTGTCTCCTTCAGAATCTTCAGAATCTCTTCTTCTCAGCCACATACGCTTATAATTGTTAACTCCTTTAAATCTCTATAAGACGAGGTGTGCCCAATTTTAATCCACTTCTCAAACACTTGGTCGAGGTAGTGAGTACAGTTTAAATATGAATCTTCGTGCCGTTTCCTAGCCCATATGAACTGTTCTATTTGAACTCTCAGTTTTAAACCCATCATAATCCTCATCTTCCACTAGTATTCCATCATACACTTCCCTATACTACCACCCATTCCTCATGGGGCCTTTCAAATTATGTTGCCTTTTTATTGAATCTCCTAAACAACTCGGTAGCTTTATTTTCTTCAAGCTCTGGTATTAATTTTAAATCCACAGGATCTCTGAATTGAAAAAAAAAATCAAAGTTACAGGAGGAGGAAAGAGAGAGAGAGAGAGAGAGAGAGAGAGAGAGAGAGAGAGAGAGAGAGAGAGAGAGAGAGAGAGAGAGAAACAAATAAATAAATAAATAAAATATATATATATATATATATATATATATATATATATATATATATATATATATATATATATATATATATATATATATATATATATATATATATATATATATATATATATATATATATATATATATATATATACTGATATGACCACAGTTTCCAGCTCCTTCACATAGCTGCCGCAACTGGACTAGTTTCCTCTTACGTGGACTCAATGCATGGGTCAAATACAGGTGTACAGGGTCCCTTGTGATTCCTGCACCCTTTTCACAACCAGTCGTAATGTCATGCCACATTAATAAGGTCGCCAGTCTATTTTAGCAGCCTACAGACAAGGTAAATACACTAACACCACTCAACACCCACAGCTGTGAAAGGATCGACAACCATGTCTAGGAAGAAACAACCATAACAAGAAATAACACATATATGGTCGAGGTATAGTACCCCAACAGAATGTCGCCCTCGTAACGGACCACCTACTTACGGTGAGGTATTATAACACTCTAGCAGAGTAGCGTCGTTTATAGCCTCCTGGACAGCAGGCCTGATCAAGGCCTGAGGAGGTAGTAAATTTCACTACACTGCTATTTACTGGAGGGTACTCGACTCTGCAAGTCAAGTACCCTCCAGGAGCCTGACGCAGTAGCATTTAGCGCTGAACAAACTCACTAACAAGAGACACGACTACAGACGAGTGCTCATGAACACACAGGAGAGTAATTCACCGTTCACTGTACAAAAACTCGGCCCGCACACACACACACACAGCCGATGAGTCACTTCCCTGGGTATGGAAATTGTTATACGCAACTACACTTTTTGGCAAGTTCCTACGCTATTTAAGTAGGCGGGAGCGTATAGTCAGTAATGCCTCACTTATCCCTTTAAAGCAAATGACCCGACCAACTATAATCCGCCAAAATATTACTGCCTGCATCAATATGTCTGTTCCGTCTCGGTGCTAGGTAGTGAGTGAAAGCGCGCCAAAACGCTACCACTCTGCTGCTACGGAGAGGGGGAAGAACTGTGGTACAAGGAAACATGGGTGGGGGGGGGCGACATACATACATACATACATACACCCACCCGCCCTACTGACCTACGTGGACAAAACACTCTACTTCTGAAAATTTTAATGACATAAGTAAGGAGGCTAGATGAATACTGATTACGAGTACTTTACTGTCAAGAACAACTCTTCTACTAATAACTGAGTGAGACTCAGATTGAATGGACAATGGGAAGAAAGGATATTTACGTGAAGAATATGAGTGAATGCGCGGATAAATAATATACTACATGCTTTAGGCTGGGTAGGCCTTACATCAGAGACGCGTCCAAGTCTCTTTCCCAACCTGTCTCTCTCTCTCTCTCTCTCTCTCTCTCTCTCTCTCTCTCTCTCTCTCTCTCTCTCTCTCTCTCTCTTATTCTTCTGTTCCCTTACTTCTTCCATTCGATCTTACTTCTCTTCGCTTTACATCAATTCATATCGCTGCACAAAATAATATATATATATATATATATATATATATATATATATATATATATATATATATATATATATATATATATATATATATATATATATATATATATATATATATAGGAAGGTCACCGGCCAAGAGCAACAAAAATCTAATAAATAATAATAATAAAAAAAAAGCCCACTGAGCTGTCGATCTCAGAATACAGTCCGAAGTGGTGGTAAAAAAATTAAGGATAAGTGCCTGAAACCTCCCTCTTGAAGGAGTTTAAGTCAAAGGAAGGTGGAAATACAAAGCAGGAAATTCCAGAGTTTACCAGAGAAAGGGGTGAATGACTGAGAATACTGGTTAACTCTTGCATTAGCGAGGTGGACAGAATATGGGTGAAAGAAAGCAAAAAAGTCTTGTGCAGCGAGGCCGCGGGAGGTGGGCAGGCATGCAGTTAGCAAGATCAGAAGAGCAGATAGCATGAAAATAGCGATAGAAGACAGCAAGAGATGCAACATTGCGGCGATGATGAGGAAGAGGCTGAAGGCAGTCAGTTAGAGAGGAGTTGATGAGACGAAAAGCTCTTGATTCCACCCTGTCTAAAAGAGCGGTATGAGCACAACCCCCCCTACCCCCCACATGTAAAGCATACTCCAAACATGGGCGGATAAGGCCCCTGTACAGAGTTAGCAGCTGGTAGGGTGAAAAAAAAAAAAAACTGATGGAGAGGTCTCAGAACGCCTTCATAGAAGCTGTTTCAGCTACATATGAGATGTAAAGTTTCCAGTTTAGATTATAAGAAAAGCACAGACTGAGGATTTTCAGTGTAGAAGACGGGGGCCAGTTGATTGTCAATGAAGAAGAAGGGATACTTGTCTGGAAGGTTGTGTCGAGTTGATATATGAAGGAATTGAGTTTTTGAGGCATTGAACAATACCAGGTTTGCTCTGCCCCAATCAGAAATTTTAGAGGGATCAGAGGTCAGGTGTTCTGTGGCTTCCCTGCGCAAACTGTTTATTTCCTGAAAGGTTGGAGGTCTGTAAAAAATAAATAAAAAGTGGAAAAGTGTAGGGTGGTATCACCAGCGTAGCAGTGGATTAGAACGGTCATCCATTTTAGGATTAGGCTCAATGTAGGCAAACTTCCAGCAAAAGGGGAAGGTAGACGTAGACCCCATCAGGTCCATAAGCCTTCAAGGGTTAAGGCTAGCGAGAGCATGGAAAACATCATTGCAAATAATTTTAATAGGTAGCACGAAGTAGTCAGAAAGTGGAGAAGAGGGAGGAACAAGCCATGAATCGTCCAAGGTAATTTTTAGCAAAGGTTTGAGCTAAGAGTTCAGCTTTAGAGATATATGTGGTGCCATCTGGTTGAAATAAATGAGGGAAAGAACAAGAAGCAGAGTTATTATAAATGTTTTTGGCTAGATGCCAGAAGTCACGAGCTGTGTTAAATCTTGAAATTTTTGAGATTTTCTACTAATGAAGGAGTTTTTGGCTAGTTGGAGAACAGACTTGCCATGGTTCCAGGCAGAAATATAAAGTGCATGAGATTCTGGTAATGGAAGGCTAAAGTATATTTAGTGGGCCACCTCTCTATCATGTATAACACGAGAACAGGCTGTGTTAAACTAAGGCTTGGAAGATTTAAGTAGAGAAAAGGAGTGAGGAATGTACGCCTCCATGCCAGACACTGTCACCTCTGTTATGCGCTCAGCACACAAAGACGGGTCTCTGACACGGAAGCAGTAGTCATTCCAAGAAAAATCAGCAAAATACCTCCTTAGGTCGTCCCAATTAGCAGAGGAAAACGCCAGAGGCACCTCGCCTTAGGGGGGATCCTGAGGAGGGATTGAATTGATAGGACAAGATACAGATATGATATTGTAATCGGAGGAGCCCAATGGAAAAGAGAGGGTGACATTAAAAGTAGGATTAGAAGTTAGGAAAAGGTAAAGAATGTTGGGTTTATTTTCAATATGGTCAGGAATACGTGTAGGGTGTTGCACCAATTGCCCTAAGTTGTGAACTAGGATGGTCAGTAAAGGCAGAGGAAAGCCAAAGCTGGTGGTGAACAATGAAGTCTTCAAGAATGGAGATTTCCGCTAAAAGGAAAGAGAGTGAGAATGTGCTCCACTTTGGAAATTAAGTAGTCATAGAATTTCTTACAGTCAGAGGAGTTAGGTGAGAGGTATACAGCACATATAAATTTAGTTTGAGAGCGACTCTGTAGTTGTAGGCAGATGGTGGAAAATTCAGAAGATTCAAGAGCGTGGGCACAAAAGCAAGTTAAGTCATTGTGAACATAAATGCAACATCCAGCTTTGGTTTTAAAATGATAATAGAGAAAGGGGGCAAATGTCAATTGCCTCAGACACCTGTGTTTCATTGAGGAAAAGAAGATGAGGTTTGATAAAGGAGATGTGGTGTTCTACAGCTTGAAAATTAAATCTAAGACCGCGAATGTTACAAACGTTAATGAAGAAAAAGTTGAGGCGGTGTCAAGACATTTAGGGTCGATACCAGAAGAGTAGTATGACCTGGGGACATTTGTCGTCCCCTTTCCAGATGGGAACTCCAAGACTGGTATAAGAGTCGCCATGATTTTGAATTTTGAGTGAAGGGTGTGTGTAAATATGTGATATATATGTATATATATATATATATATATATATATATATATATATATATATATATATATATATATATATATATATATATATATATATATATATATATATATATATACGTATATATATATATATACGTATATATATTTTTTTTTTTTATGTAAGAAGGACACTGGCCAAGGGCAACCGTTCCACTCATCTACCACTCTATTTGAGAACCAATCAATTTTTTCCTATCTCCTTCCTAAACCTAAATTTTTCAAGCATGAACCCGTTATTTCTTGTTCTACCCTGGTTGCTGATCCTAAGAATTTTGCTTACATCTCCCTTGTTATAACCCTTATACCACTTAAAGACTTCTATCAGGTCCCCTCTTAACCTACATCTCTCTAGAGAATGTAAATTTAACCGCTTCAACCTCGTATTCCTTACTAAGCGAGGTTGAAGCGGTTAAATTTACATTCTCTAGAGAGACGTAGGTTAAGAGGGGACCTGATAGAAGTCTTTAAGTGGTATAAGGGTTATAACAAGGGAGATGTAAGCAAAATTCTTAGGATCAGCAACCAGGATAGAACAAGAAATAACGGGTTCAAGCTTGAAAAATTTAGGTTTAGGAAGGAGATAGGAAAAAATTGGTTCTCAAATAGAGTGGTAGATGAGTGGAACGGACTCAGTAATCATGTAGTTAGTGCTAGGACACTAGAGAGCTTTAAGAGAAGATTAGACAAGTTTATGGATGGGGATAACAGATGGAAATAGGTAGGAGTGTTTCATACAAGGACTGCCACGTGTAAGCCTGGTCGCTTCTTGCAGCTTCCCTTATTTCTTATGTTCTTATGTTCTTATGTTCTTAACAAAAATCAACAAAAAAAAAATGCCCACTGAAATGCCAGTCCCGTAAAAGGGTCAAGGCAGTGGTCAAAAATTGGTGGATAAGTGTCTTGAAACCTCCCTCTTGAAGGAATTCAAGTCATAGGAAGGTGGAAATACAGAAGAAGGCAGGGAGTTCCAGAGTTTACCAGAGAAAGGGATGAATGATTGAGAATACTGGTTAACTCTTGCGTTAGAGAGGTGGACAGAATAGGGGTGAGAGAAAGAAGAAAGTCTTGTGCAGCGAGGCCGCGGAAGGAGGGGAGGCATGCAGTTAACAAGATCAGAAGAGCAGTTAGCATGAAAATAGCGGTAGAAGACAGCTAGATATGCAACATTGCGGCGGTGAGAGAGAGGCTGAAGACAGTCAGTTAGAGGAGAGGAGTTGATGAGACGAAAAGCTTTTGATTCCACCCTGTCTAGAAGAGCAGTATGAGTGGAACCCCCCCAGACATGTGAAGCATACTCCATACATGGACGGATAAGGCCCTTGTACAGAGTTAGCAGCTGGGGGGTGAGAAAAACTGGCGGAGACGTCTCAGAACACCTAAATTCATAGAAGCTGTTTTAGCTAGAGATGAGATGTGAAGTTTCCAGTTCAGATTATAAGTAAAGGACAGACCGAGGATGTTCAGTGTAGAAGAGGGGGACAGTTGAGTGTCATTGAAGAAGAGGGGATAGTTGTCTGGAAGGTTGTGTCGAGTTGATAGAAGGAGGAATTGAGTTTTTGAGGCATTGAACAATACCAAGTTTGCACTGCCCCAATCAGAAATTTTAGAAAGATCAGAAGTCAGGCGTTCTGTGGCTTCCCTGCGTGCTATGTTTACCTCCTGAAGGGTTGGACGTCTATGAAAAGACGTGGAAAGGTGCAGGGTGGTATCATCAGCATAGGAGCGGATAGGACAAGAAGTTTGGTTTAGAAGATCATTAATGAATAATAAGAAGAGAGTGGGTGACAGGACAGAACCCTGAGGAACACCACTGTTAATAGATTTAGGAGAAGAACAGTGACCGTCTACCACAGCAGCAATAGAACGGTCAGAAAGGAAACTTGAGATGAAGTTACAAAGAGAAGGATAGAAACCGTAGGAGGGTAGTTTGGAAATCAAAGCTTTGTGCCAGACTCTATCAAAGGCTTTTGATATGTCCAAGGCAACAGCAAAAGTTTCACCAAAATCTCTAAAAGAGGATGACCAAGACTCAGTAAGGAAAGCCAGAAGATCACCAGTAGAGCGGCCTTGACGGAACCCATAATGGCGATCAGATAGAAGGTTGTGAAGTGATAGATGTTTAAGAATCTTCCTGTTGAGGATAGACTCAAAAACTTTAGATAGGCAGGAAATTAAAGCAATAGGACGGTAGTTTGAGGGATTAGAACGGTCACCCTTTTTAGGAACAGGTTGAATGTAGGCAAACTTCCAGCAAGAAGGAAAGGTAGATGTTGACAGACAGAGCTGAAAGAGTTTGACTAGGCAAGGTGCAAGCACGGAGGCACAGTTTCGGAGAACAATAGGAGGGACCCCATCAGGTCCATAAGCCTTCCGAGGTTTTAGACCAGCGAGGGCATGGAAAACATCATTGCGAAGAATTTTAATAGGTAGCATGAAGTAGTCAGAGGGTGGAGGAGAGGGAGGAAGAAGCCCAGAATCGTCCAAGGTAGAGTTTTTAGCAAAGGTTTGAGCAAAGAGTTCAGCTTTAGAAATAGATGTGATAGCAGTGGTGCCATCTGGTTGAAATAGAGGAGGGAAAGAAGAAGAAGCAAAATTAATGGAGATGTTTTTGGCTAGATGGCAGAAGTCACGAAGGGAGTCAGATGTTGAAAGATTTTGACACTTTCTGTTAATGAAGGAGTGTTTGGCTAGTTGGAGAACAGACTTGGCATGGTTCCGGGCAGAAATATAAAATGCATTAAATTCTGCTGATGGAAGGCTTAAGTACCTTTTGTGGGCTACCTCTCTATCATGAATAGCACGAGAACAAGCTGTGTTAAGCCAAGGTTTGGAAAGTTAAGGTCGAGAAAAAGAGTGAGGAATGTACGGCTCCATGCCAGACACTATCACCTCTGTTATGCGCTCGGCACACAAAGACGGGTCTCTGACACAGAAGGAGTAGTCGTTCCAAGGAAAATCAGCAAAATACCTCCTCAGGTCCCTCCAATTAGTAGTGGCAAAACGCCAGAGGCACATTCGCTTAGGAGGATCCTGAGGAGGGATTGGAGCTATAGAACAAGATACAGATATGAGACTGTGGTCGGAGGAGCCTAACGGAGAAGAGAGGGTGACAGCATAAGCAGAAGGATTAGAGGTCAGGAAAAGGTTAAGAATGTTGGGCGTATCTCCAAGATGGCCAGGAATACGAATAAGGTGTTGCACCAATTGCTCTAGGTCATAGAGGATAGCAAAGTTGAAGGCTAGTTCACCAGGATTTTCAGTGAAGGGAGAGGAAAGCCAGAACTGGTGGTGAACATTGAAGTCTCCAAGAATGGAGATCTCTGCAAAAGGGAAGTCAGAATGTGCTCCACTTTGGAAGTTAAGTAGTCAAAGAATTTCTTATAGTCATAGGGATTACGAGTAGGTGAGATGTACTCGTAAACAGCCTAGATAAATCTAGTTTGAGATCGACTCTGTAGCCGTAGCAAGATGATGGAAAACTCGAAAGATTCAAGAGCGTGGGCACATAAACACAACATCCAGCTTTGGATCGAAAAATGAGGATAGAGAAAGTAGGAGGGAAAAGAAAGGGAGCTACTCTCAGTTGCCTCATACACCTGAGTTTCAGTGAGGAAAATATGAAGTTTAGAAGAGGAGAGGAGGTGTTCTACAGATTGAAAATTAGATCTTAGACTGCGAATGTTGCAGAAGTTAATGAAGAGAAAGTTGATGGGGGGTGTCAAGACACTTAGGTTCGTCGTCAGGAGGGCAGTCCGACCTGGGGACATTTGTGGTCCTCTCCCCAGATGGGGACTCCGAGGCTGGTGTAGGAGTCGCCATGATGATTTTGAAATTTTGAGTGAAGGGTGTGTGTGTTATTAGGTGCTTGTAGTTTTGTGTGGAGGAAGAGAGTTTATCTTTAGAGGGCAGTCTGTGACTGCCCCCTTGTGCTGTGAGAAACAAAGGGTTCAGTGAGGTCACGGCTGGATTTAGTAATAAGTTCACAGTACCCCTTGATCCAGTGGTTTAGACCTTACTGGGAGTAATTATCGTTTCGGCAGGTGCCTACTGCGCCCTCCTCCTCCTCCTCCTCCCCATGTTTGGTGTGAACCTGAAAGTGATGTTTTTTTTTTCTTTTTTTTTTTTTTTTTTTTTTAGATATTTGAACGCCAGAAATATTTTGGTGTCCAGGAGCTGAAGTGATGTTTTTTGATATGGTGAGAAGAGGATATGAGACGCTTCGGTTTACCTATCGCCTTAAAATATTTCACTGCAATCTTCACTGAGTTGGTCTGAGGATGAATCTCAATGTGGTTTGCCTTTACTAATTCTAAGCCAAGAAGTCTAGCTGAAATCAGAAATAACATAGAAATCCCTTTTCATAACCTTGGAGTTTTTACCCAACTTAATAGGGAGGCAAACAACACCCAATATTTTAAGAGGGTTATGCGAAACACCTAATAATTTGGTTGTAGTGGGTTTCTGAGCCCAACGTCCGCCACGAGACGCGCATTTAAGAGCTAAATAGATTTCTTTCAACAGCACATTTACCGACGAACCGGTGTCTACGGCAAACGAAGCCTTTAAAAACTCTACCTGGGTAGGGAGAACCATTGCACTCGTCTGAGCACAGGCAGCCACTAGGGAAGCACGAATCGCCTCCTCTGCTGGCTCAGCAATTCTCACCTGCGGTTTTGTTCTCTTGATGTTTAACCTGGTTTGGTATGGACGGGACGCATGGCTTCTCCCGACTGGGAACCTCCTGAGCGACACTGGCCCTTTGTTTTGTCTACACCCTTTGTCGCAAGTTTTCCACCGCTTTACACTCATCAATAGAATGGGTGCTAGTGTTATGCACGTGGCAGTATTTAGCAGTTACACAAGAACATGTGGTAGCATTGCCCTGAGTGTTACTGCTGTTAACTATTCGGTTAGCCACTGAGATCCTCTTAGGATGAATAGCTGCAGCACCCCTTGCTCTTGAAGCTGGAACTGAACCAGCTGCCGAAGGCAAAGGATTGACACTGGGTTGTGGTGTTTTCCTATTTTTTTTTCTTGTCCTTCTGTTTGACAAAGCATCTGTTTGCTGTGTGTCCGGTTTTTTTGCAATAATGACACGTCAGCATTGCTGTGTTGTCTCTGATCGCAGAGGCATAAGACTCCACATCTGGTCTTGTTCGGGAGATGCTGGACAAGAGGCGGAGACGGTAGACGCCGTATAACGAGCATTTGTCGCGCTTTCATCTTTTTTGGTTTTTAATTTTTGGGGGAAAACTCATGGAGAGTGTCACCACGCTTAAATTCTAGGGAAGTAGTTCCTTACGTTCCCCACCCTTTAAAACTAGCATGTAGGTAAAAAATCTCCAAAAAAGTTTTGATGATCTTTGTTACTCAGGGTGTCTTGATTAACCCACCCATTGTCCCTTTGGATTTTTACGATGTCTGCAGCTGCTTGACTAGCAATGACTTGTGCCTCGAGTCTTCCTTTCGCGAAAGTAGACTGAGCCAAGCGCTCACAGATTGCATTTATACCTTGGACCCCATAAGTTTTGGCATAATCGTCAAAGGTTTCCAGGAAGTTATTTTTAAACATGCCACAATCCTGGTTCTCTGATGACTCTGTCAATGTACTTGATTCCATTGAATAATGAGCCAGAGAACCAGGTTGAAGTTTTGATCTGACAAAAAAAAAATAAATAAATAAAAAACATATATATATTACCCGATTCGGTGATACAAGCTTTGGCCATTACATTATCCCACTAGATAATTAATTTTCGGGCAGAGCACCCTGAATCTGATCCCGAAAATGGGACTACATCGATAGTGATAAAGAGTACTTTAAGAGGAACTCTCGTTGTACCTTACGTGATCTGTGGTCCAGCACCAGTACCATTGGAGATAGTGGCTGTGTTAGTTGCGGTAGACATGATGTTAATAGGTAATTCAGACATGGCTTCTTTAGGAAATCAGCTGTGTCGAGTACCACTCCATAGTTCACGGTGGTCATCACTCTCGCTAGACTCCTCCTTCACATCACTCGGCTCTAAAAACTCGCTATCTTATAACGCGAGGTAAGCAGCCTGAGAAATACGTAGTCGATCAAATTCCCCAGCTACTAGCTCTAATTCCTTTTTTTAAACATGGAGGTGCTATGCAATAAGTCAGAATTATGGTGCTATATTAATATAACTCTCTTTTAAGTCCAGAAAAGTTCAAGGAGTTTTCAAAGAAAATTACAACACTAATAAAGTAAAAAAGGAAAGAATGTATACTGTTACGCTCCTCCAGCAAGGTAGGAGGCGAGGTTGGACTGTGTATGGTGCACAGACACGAAACCAGACAAAATTTTTCCCTAGGTTCGGCTCACACTCCAACACTCATTATTTCAGTAAGACTCAGAGAGAATACAACAAATGTGAGTTTTTTTTTTTTTTTTGTATAATTAAATGTATAGAGAACAATTACATCTAATATCCTTAACCTAATGCATGGAAAAACACAAAACACCATCACCATTACTTGCGATTCGCGCAGTCACGCCTAAACCCGATATCACCAACTGCCAACAGGCTTCACAGGTACAACTTAAGTAAAGCAATTTACCACTAATATACCTAATCCAGTTTCAAGTGCACAAAATGCTAAATAACTCGGTGTGGGGACCACAATCTGCACCACCACTACCACTAGTCAAGGTCTGCTTCTGCCAGCCAAAACCGTCAGGCGTGCCAAGTAGACATTAAAGTTTTCAATTCCCACATTAAATACACCAAATTAATTCTACCACGGCAGTTCCCCACTAAACACAATAGCAGTCATTACCAAGAATTAATTGTTACTTTCCTTTAAGGACAGTTACCTGGTACCTCGAAAATCACAATTATATTTACAATAAGTCTTAAGGTAGTTGCCTATCCCAATACATTAAGATGTTATGAATGATTAGTAAAAATATTCGTTACATGAAATAATGTAATTATTATTTGAACTGGAAATGAGCTTTACTAAAAGAAAACACAAGCTGTAATTTTTTCAAAGACAAAAATGTTTTACACAAAATATTTCTCTACTCATTAAAGTGTATATAATTAAATAATTCGCCATTAAGGCCACGAGGGTAAGAACAAGTGATGTTACTAAGTAAACTGTCTATTGAAGTGTCAGCTAATGCTTATTATAAACACACACACTAGAGCTGAGCTACTCTTGGAGTAATTTTCCTTTGTGTTCCTTAGTGCCTGTTATACCAGGGTCGCTGGGTCACCTTGGACAGCTTGGGCGCCTGGAGAAGTGATGTCACAGATCTAGCAGTGGGCCACACGAATAACCAACAGTTGCTGAAATAATCATATAAAATTTATATTTACACTATACTGAGTATGAGCGACTTTAGTATCGGGAAGAGGAGTGTGTGCGTTTATTGCTCTTATTGTAACACAAAGTTGAGGGAATTGTCAGTAACTAATTGATGACCTGTCAACCGGTCGTAGCTAATCAGTTCATCATTTTCTCACTAGGGTGTCTGATTTTCTGAATGGTGCTAGTAATATGAAAGTGACATGGCAAACAAAACTACATAAGAGTGGACAAGGTATAATAAAGCAGGGATGGCGAGAGCTGGAAACGGGGCGAGGCAGTCTGGGCGCCTGGGAGAGAGAGCCGCACCATGGGGCGAGACAGGACAGACAGGACAGCTTGTTATCCGCATAGATACATACAGTTTCCGAGGTTCTCACCTCTTTGTAGGCAAGGACCACAATTTTCTTTCAGTAGATTATTCCAAATAAAACTGAGTTTGTAGGTTGGGGTGGGTGTGGCACCGTATGTGCGGTTGTGGAGTGCCGTGGACGGTGGGGGGGAGTAAAAGAAGCACTTAAGCAGAGAGTTTACAAGGGTTAATCTCGTCAGGCGAGAGTAGTGTGAGTGGTACCCTTGAGCTGTAAACAGGGCCACTGTTTTGAATACATTGTGCTATCGATAGCGAAACAGTGCTGCTCGTAGTTCTCCATTACCAGTTCACTCTTCACTTTCTCTAATGCTTCGTTCACTCACACCGTTCCACAATGTATAGTGTTTATAACTTACCCACGTTTTTCACATAGTTTATTAAATATTTAGGCACAGTTTTCACACACAGGTTTATCCCACCGCTGACACCATTTAAGTTCCCCCTACTCGGCTGTTTGCCACACTAGTCGCAAGCACATTTGATTTAAGGTAGTGTGATGTGAGTAGGCTTGAAAGGAAGTTTGAATCAAGTCAATATATACAATTTATTTACACCAACAACAGAGGAGTTCACTCGTTACCGAATATTATAGTAACATGGTGGTGTTAGGTCTCTGATTACTGGAGAGACTAGCAATATGTCACTGTGTTTTGTTATTAGTTAAACAGTGACATCATTTCACTTACTTTTAGAAATCGTTTAGAGTTTGTGCACACACTAACAGCACTGAGTTCAGCGGAGATATACTGTCAGGCGTGCTTGGTAACATGACTCCTGCCGCACGCCCAGGCGGCTGCTAACTGTCTTGTGATGGTGCTGCCAGCAACAGCCAGCGGATATAAACATAACATCAGCACCTCGTGATCACTCTGTGTTAGGTGGCGACATCTCAACGGATGCAAAAGAATGAAAGTTTCCACAATGGAAGATTCCTGCACTACATGAACAAAAATCCTACCTATTCCTACCTTACCTATCCTTAACTACCTGTGGGTACAATAACTTTGTTTCTTTATCTCTTCCTCCTTTATTTCAAACTGATGGCACCACCACTATCTCGTCTATTTCTAAAGCGGAACTCTTTGCATAAACCTTTGCTAAAAACTCTACCTTGGATGACTCAGGGCTTGTTCCTCCCTCTCACTGAATTAAAATCCTCTCATTAAAATGAATCGCAGTAATGTTTTCCATGCACTCGTTGGCCTAAACCCTCGGAACGCTTATGGACCTGATGTATTTCCTTCTATTGCTCTCCAAAATTGTTCCCTAGTGCTTACACCTTACCTATTCAAATACTTTTAACTCTTTCTATAAACATCTTGTCCTATTGTTCGAATCCCTTTTCAGTAGTCCCGTAAGTGAAGATTCCTCTGCGATTTTGCCTCTGCTAGTTGGGGGGACTTGAGAAGATAGTATGCTGAATTTCCTTGGAATGACTACTACTTCCGTATCAGAGACCCGTTTCTGTGTGCTGAGCGCATAACAGAGGTGATAATGTTTGGTGCGGAGTCGTAAATTCCTCACTACACTTAGTCTAGGTCATCCTCTCTCAGAGATTTTTATGAAACTTTTGCTGTTGCCTTAAACATATCAAAAACTATTTGATAGAGTCTCACACAAAGTTTTAATTTCAACCTACCCTTCTATGGTTTCTATCCTTCTCTCTGCTTGCGTTCTGACCGTTCTATTGCATCTCTGGTAGACGGTCAGTGTTATTCTCCTAAAACTATTAACATTGGTGTTCCTTAAGGTTTTGTCCTGTCACCCACTACTCTCTTCCTATTATTCATCAATGATCTTCTAAACCAAACTGTTCACTACCACCCTTCACTTTTCCACGTCTTTTGTTAGACGTCCAACCCTTCAGGAAGTTAACAGTTTACACAGGGAAGCCACAGAACGCCTGACTTCTGATCTCTCTAAAATTTATGATTGGGGTAGAGCAAACTACCCAGTATTGTTCAATGCCTCAGAAACTCAATTCCTCCATCAATCAACTCAACACAATGTTCCAGACAACTATTCTCTCTTCTTCAATGACAATCAACTGTTTCCCTCTTCTACACTGAACATCCTTCTATGAAGTTAGGTGTTCTGAGACGCCTCCGCCAGTTTTTCTCACTCTTCCAGCCGGTAACTCTGTACAAGGGCCTTATCCATCTATGTATGGAGTACGCTTCACATGTCTGGGGGGTTCCACTCATATCACTCTTCTAGGTAGGGTGGAATAAAATCTTTTCGCCTCATCAACTCCTCTCCTCTAACTGTATGTCTTCAACCTCTTCCTCATCGCCGCAATGTTGCATGTTTTATTACCACTAAGTTTATGTTAACTGCTCTTCTGATTTGCTAACTGCATGTCTCTCATCTTCTTATTAATTAAAAATTAATATATATATATATATATATATATATATATATATATATATATATATATATATATATATATATATATATATATATATATATATATATATATATATATATATATATATATATATATATACACACACACAGTAGGAGGCACTAAGCACCTGCCGAAACGAAAATTTCTCCCACTGAGATCTAAAGCAATGGATCAGAGGGTGCTATGAAATTACCATTAAATCTAGCTGTGTCCTCACTGAATGTTTCCCTTTGTGTTTCGCAACACAAGGGAACAGTCAAAGCGTGCCCTCTAAAAACAGCTCTCTTCCTTCACACAAAACTACATGCACCTAATTACGCACATATCCTTCACTCAAAATTCATAATTATCATGGCGACTCCTACACTAGCGACTGAGTTTCCATCTGGTGAGGGGACCACAAACATCATCAGGTAGGACTGCTCATCTGGTATCGACCCTAAGTGTCTTGACACGCCCCCATCAAGTTTTTTTCATTAACTTCTGCAACATTCGCTGTCTTAGATCTAATTTTCAGTTTGTAGAACACCACTTCTCCTCTACTAAACCTCACCTTCTTTTCACTGAAACACAGGTGTCTGAGGCAAATGATAGTAGCCCCTTTTCTGTTCCCTCCTACTTTCTTTATCTTTATTTTCAATCCAAAGCTGGATATTGCTTTTATGTGCGCAATGACTTAACCTCCTCTTGTACTCACGCTTTTTAATCCTACTAGTCAAAAATTCCTTCGTTAATAGAAAATGTCAAAATCTTTCAAGATCTACCTTCCCTCGTGACTTCTGGCATCTAGCCAAAAATATCTCCAATACCTTCTTCTTTCCCTCCTTTACTTTCAACCAGATGGCAAAACTGCTATCACAACTATCTCTAATGCTGAACTATTCTCTCAGACCTTTGCTTTGCCTTGGACGATTTAGGGCTTGTTCCTCCCTCTCCTCCACCCTGTGACTACTTCATGCTACCTATTATAGTTCTTCGCAATGATGTTTTCGATGATCTCGCTGGCCTTAGCACTCGGAAGGCATATGGACCTCATGGGGTCCCTCCTATTGTTCTCCATAACTGAGCCTCCGTGCTTGCACCTTGTTTATGGAAACTCTTTCAACTCTGTCTGTCAACATCTACCTTTCCTTCTTGATGGAAGTTTGCCTACATTCATTCTGTTCCTAGAAATGGTGACCGTTCTAATCCTTAAAACTACCGTTCTGTTGCTTTAATTTCCAGCCTATCTAAAGTTTTTGAAACTATCCTCAATAGGAAGATTTTTAAACATCTATCACTTTACAACCTTCTATCTGATCCCCAGTATAGGTTCTATCAAGGCCGGTCTACAGGTAATCTTCTGGCTTTCCTTACTGAGTCTGTGTTATCCTCTTTTAGGGATTTCGGTGAAACGTTTTGTTGTTGTCTTAAACATAACAAAAGGTTTTGATAGAGTCTGGCACAAAGCTTTGATTTCCAAACTACCCTCCTACGGCTTTTAACCTTTTCTCTGTAACTTCATTTCAAGTTTCCTTTCTGACCGTTCTATTGCTGCTGTTGTAGAGGATCAGTGTTTTTCTTCTAAATCTATTAACATTGGTGACCCTAGGGTTCTGTCCTGTCACCCACTTTCTTCCTATTATTCATTAATGACCTTCTAAATCATACTTCTTGTCCTATACAATCCTACGCTGATGATACCACCCTGCACTTTTCACGCCTTTTTAATAGGCGTCCAACCCTTTAGGAAGTAAACAGTTGACGCAGGGAAGCCACAGAATGCCTGACTTCGGATCTTTCTAAAATTTCTGATTATGGCAGAGCAAACTTAGTATTGTTCAATGCCTCAAAAACTCAATTCTTCCATCTATCAACTCGACACAACCTTCCTGCCAACTATCCCCTCTTCTTCAATGTCACTCAACTGTCCCCCTGTTCTACACTGAACATCCTCCTTCTGTCCATTTGTTATAATCTAAACTGGAAATTTCACATCTCATCTCTAGCTAAAACAGCTTCTAAGAAGTTAGCTGTTCTGAAACGTCTCCACTAGTTTTTTTTTTTCACCCTTCCAGCTGCTAAACCAGTACAAGGGCCTTATCCGTCAAGTATGGAGTATGCTTCACATGTCTGGGGGGGATTCCACTCATGCCGCTTTTCTAGACAAGGTGGAATGAAAAGCTTTTTGTCTCATCAGCTCCTCTCCTCTAACTGACTGTCTTCAACCTGTTTCTCATCACGGCTATGTTGCATCTCTAGGTATGTTCTACCGCTATTTTCATGCTAACTGCTCTTCTGATCTTGATAACTGCGCACCTACCCTTTCTTCTTTCTCTCATCCCTATTCTGTCCAGCACTCTAATACCAGAGTCAACCAGTATTCTCAATAATTCTCCCTTTCTCTGGTAATCTCTGGAACTTCCTGCCTGTTTCTGTATTCCCACCTTTCTATGACTCGAATTCCTTCAAGAGGGGGGTTTCAAGACACTTATCCTTCAATTTCTGACAGTCCCCTGTTCGGGGACTGGCATCTCAGTGCGCTTTTTTTAATTGGATTTTTGCTGCCCTTGGCCAGTGTCTCTCCTACGTAAAAAAAAAATAAATAACTAAAAAATAAATAAATAAATAAATAATCTATCTATCTATCTATCTATCTATCTATCTATCTATCTATCTATCTATCTATATCTATATATATATCTATCTATCTATCTATCTATCTATCTATCTATATATATCTATATATATATATATATATATATATATATATATATATATATATATATATATATATATATATATATATATATATATATATATACATTTTTTTTTATTATGTAGGAAGGACACTGGCCAAGGGCAACAAAAATCTAATAAAAAAATGCCCACTGTAATGCCAGTCCCATAAAAGGGTCAAAGCAGTGGTCAAAAATTGATGAATAAGTGTCTTGAAACCTCCCTCTTGAAGGAATTCAAGTCATAGGAAGATGGAAATAAAGAAGCAGGCAGGGAGTTCCAGAGTTTACCAGAGAAAGGGATGAATGATTGAGAATACTGGTTAACTCTTGCGTTAGAGAGGTGGACAGAGTAGGGGTGAGAGAAAGAAGAAAGTCTTGTGCAGCGAGGCCGCGGAAGGAGGAAAGGCATGCAGCTAGCAAGATCAGAAGAGCAGTTAGCATGAAAATAGCGGTAGACAGCTAGATATGCAACATTGCGGCGGTGAGAGAGAGGCTGAAGACAGTCAGTTAGAGGAGAGGAGTTGATGAGATGAAAAGCTTTTGATTCCACCCTGTCTAGAAGAGCAGTATGAGTGCAACCCCCCCAGACATGTGAAGCATACTCCATACATGGACGGATAAGGCCCTTGTACAGAGTTAGCAGCTGGGGGGGGTGAGAAAAACTGGTGGAGACGTCTCAGAATACCTAACTTCATAGAAGCTGTTTTAGCTAGAAATGAGATGTGAAGTTTCCAGTTCAGATTATAAGTAAAGGACAGACCGAGGATGTTCAGTGTAGAAGAGGGGGACAGTTGAGTGTCATTGAAGAAGAGGGGATAGTTGTCTGGAAGGCTGTGTCGAGTTGATAAATGGAGGAATTGAGTTTTTGAGGCATTGAACAATACCAAGTTTGCTCTGCCCCAATCAGAAATTTTAGAAAAATCAAAAGTCAGGCGTTCTGTGGCTTCCCTGCGTGATATGTTTACCTCCTGAAGGGTTGGACGTCTATGAAAAGACGTGGAAAAGTACAGGGTGATATCATCATCGTAGGAGTGGATAGGACAAGAAGTTTGGTTTAGAAGATCATTAATGAATAATAAGAAGAGAATGGGTGACAGGACAGAACCCTGAGGAACACCACTGTTAATGGATTTAAGAGAAGAACAGTGACCGTCTACCACAGCAGCAATAGAACGGTCAGAAAGGAAACTTGAGATGAAGTTACAGAGAGAAGGATAGAAACCGTAGGAGGGTAGTTTGGAAATCAAAGCTTTGTGCCAGACTCTATCAAAAGCTTTTGATATGTCCAAGGCAACAGCAAAAGTTTCACCAAAATCTCTAAAAGAGAATAACCAAGACTCAGTAAGGAAAGCCAGAAGATCACCAGTAGAGCGGCCTTGACGGAACCCATACTGGCGATCAGATAGTAGAACGGTCACCCTTTTAAGGAATAGGTTGAATGTAGGCAAACTTCTAGCAAGAAGGAAAGGTAGATGTTGACAGACAGAGCTGAAAGAGTTTGACTAGGCAAGGTGCAAGCACAGAGGCACAGTTTCGGAGAACAATAGGAGGGACCCCATCAGGTCCATAAGCCTTCCGAGGGTTTAGGTCAGCGAGGGCATGGAAAACGTCATTGCGAAGAATTTTAATACGTGGCATGAAGTAGTCAGAGGGTGGAGGAGAGGGAGGAACAAGGCCAGAATCGTCCAAGGTAGAGTTTTTAGCAAAGGTTTGAGCAAAGAGTTCAGCTTTAGAAATAGATGTGATAGCAGTGGTGCCATCTGGTTGAAATAGAGGAGGGAAAGAAGAAGCAAATTTATTGGTGATAGTTTTGGCTAGATGCCAGAAATCACGAGGGGAGTTATATATATATATATATATATATATATATATATATATATATATATATATATATATATATATATATATATATATATATATATATATATATATATATATATATATATATATATATATATATATATATATATATATATATATATATACTACGAGTTACAGAAGAGGTGAGCAGGGATACAGCGGAGTTTACTTCATTTATTACTTGTGCAAGGTTTCTCGTTCTCAAAAGGCATCTTCAGGCTAAAAAACATGATAAAATTAATACATTAATCCAAAATAAGTACACAACATAAAAATCGTAACGACACTAACCCATAAGGGGTACAGCAACTTGCGTAAAGCAAAGTAAAGACGTATAGGATGAGGCAAAAGCACTGCAATAATAATGAAAAAAAAAAGTGTAGACAACAAAGATATATGGTGAAATGTATTTTTAGGCACTGGGAGTCAATAAACAAGTGGAAAAAAAATAGTATAGTGAAGTAAAACAGACCTTGTGCTCTTGCAGGTAGGGAGGTGAGGACTGCCAAAGGGTGGCGGCGTTGGAGTTAGATTGGTTGCTAACCCGGAACTCGAAGCACCGACTAAAGTTTATGAAATGTATAGTTCAAATGATGATAACTGGTTGTTTTATTCAGGTTTTGAGTATTTAATGTAAATAGTTTCTAATATTCAGCATGTCTGCATGTGCGTCAGCTTTGTGTAATATTTTGAATTCCTTCTCAGTAAAGGCATGATCAAGTGCAACAGAATGTGTTCCTATTGCATGGAATGGGGGATGAGCTAACTGATTCTGTGTACGTATCGAATTGCCTTTATGTTCATTGATTCTATGAATTAGATTGCTCTTGATTTCTCCAAAATTTTGAGTCTTGCAACTCGAACAAGTAAATTAATAAATGATGTTGGAGATGAGACTAGTAGGAATACTGTCTTTAAATTTAAAGAAAGAGCTGATAGTAAAATTGTTGGTGAAGATGAAAATAAAGTTAGTGTCAAGATATTGTGTTTTAAGTATGGTACTGAGTCTTTTTCTAATAGCATAGCTAAGGTGGCAAAATCCATTTTTATGGATTTTTACGCTGTTGTTTGAGTGTCATTAGAGGAAGGTCTATTAAATTTGCTTTTTAAAAAGTTGGAAATAGTGCTATTGATGTTGCTTAATGGAAATCCGTTGTTATGAAAAAAAAAGTGGCAAAATCCATTTTTATGGATTTTTACGCTGTTGTTTGAGTGCCATTAGAGGAAGGTCTATTAAATTTGCTTTTTAAAAAGTTGGAAATATTGCTATTGATGTTGCTTAACGGAAATCCGTTGTTATGAAAAAAAAAATCTTTAGAAAGTTAATCTTATGATCAAAATTCACAAGGGCATTCATTCATTTAACTAATCAATTTCATGGTGACATAAGAAAGTATTGACAAGAGTAGGGCCAAGACATGAACCCACAGCCACATCACCAACTTTTACGTATAATTTCTTATTAAACGAAAAGGGGAAGTCTTTAATTGCCAAGTCTAGTAGGCTGACAAACTTTTTTTTATCTTAAATATAGTTGATTAATATTATTATGAACTTCTAATTTATTAATTTCTTTAACAGTCATAAGAATTTTTAAATTAAATCTATTTAACTTTAATAGTTCTAATAGGTGAACAAAATATTTAGCTAATTTATAATTAAATATATTGAGGATGCTGAGAATGGGCCTTATAGGAGTGACTATGCGCTACCTTAATCGAGTCATACTTTGTCCGACCGTCGTTCCCGCGCTTGGAAAAGAAGTGCCGTACTAGGCGGATGAACAATCCCCCTTGTTGGGAAACGACAGGGTGATGGGTTCTTCCTCCGTTACTAGCGGGCGCCACGTGGAGGCACACTTCCTCTGTAACTAAGTCTCAAGTAGGGTTTTCACGTCACTCACGGAATTGCGGCACAACACCATCCTGGGCCCTACAGGAGTCATAGTTACTCCCTATTAGGGAGTATCCAGCGCAAGTTGTTGTATTCCTTACGGGCTAGTGTCTCTTGTTATTTTTATGTTGTATACGCATTTTGGATTAGTGTATTAATTTCATAATGACTTATAGTCTGAAGATGCCTTCTGAGAAGGTGAAACGTTGAGCAACTAGTAAATGAAGAAAGAAACTCCAGTGTGTCCCTGCTCACCTCCTCTCTCTCTCTCTCTCTCTCTCTCTCTCTCTCTCTCTCTCTCTCTCTCTCTCTCTCTCTCTCTCTCTCTCTCTCTCTCTCTCTCTCTCTCTCTCTCTCTCTCTCTCTCTCTCTCTCTCTCTCTCTCTCTCTCTATATATATATATATATATATATATATATATATATATATATATATATATATATATATATATATATATATATATATATATATATATATATATATATATATATATATATATATATATATATATATATATATATATATATATAATTGTTTACAATGGGGCTGCATCTCTCTGAGGCCAATCCCCCTGCCCTTTCAATACTTTCTAACCCCACAATAAATGTGCAACTGAATGAAAACTACAGGTCAGCCAATGTCATACAGTATACATGCTAACTGAATTAAAGAGAAATCCTAGTCTGTAGGAGATTTGCATTTTTTTTAACACTACTTGTAACTACATAAAACTAACAACTTAATTTTATCCTAAATTAACCTTTTCATATTTGTATTGTACTAATTACTATAAGACTAGCTTTATCAATCTAGCTATCTCACTACCTTGCAATGTTCTCCCAAGTTAGAGGGGTAGCCCAGTCATACCACATATTCACACACACACCGCTCTCTAGGGCCGCGTAGTCCACACTGGAGGAGAGATACCATCGTGCAGATGTCAGTCGTACAGCCACAGCCCTGGTTAGTTTTACAGCAAGGCTTATACCAAACACTGATTTATTACTACCTACCACTTCATGGGTGGGACTTTCCCTGATCCCCACATTTGTTGATGTCACATTTCTCGCATTTTATCTTACTGTCTTCTCCACCAATCTGTTCTACACCATTTCTCTACACACGTCCAGTCCTTCTCAGCATAAACTATTCATCATCATACAATGCAATAGAAACTTCTAAATATACATAATATGTATCTGAAACTATACAGTTGATTGAAACATTTAAGTGAATATACTGTATTTACACACACAAAAAAAAAAAAAAAAACACCATTTGCTTACATACGAATTCCCCTGATCCCAGTTGTTCATAGGTAACACAGGAGAGAGAGAGAGAGAGAGAGAGAGAGAGAGAGAGAGAGAGAGAGAGAGAGAGAGAGAGAGAGAGAGAGAGAGAGAGAGAGAGAGAGAGAGAGAGAGAGAGAGAGAGAGAGAGAATAAAAGTTATCCGGATGCACAGCGGCTCGGTTATGATGAACTATCAGAATCATACTGGGCCGATTACTTGAAGCCATTATATATCCAACACATTTAATTTACCATTATAATGGTAACTATAATGGAAAAACGACTTAAATAATAATAATAATAATAAATTATTATTATTATTATTATTATTATTATTATTATTATTATTATTATTATTACTATTTTATTATTATTATTATTATTATTATTATTATTATTTTAATAATAATAATGATAATAATAATAATAACAACAACAATAATAAGAACAACAACAACAACAACAGTAATGATAATGATAATGATAATGATAATGATAATAATTGTTGTGTTGTGCACGTCCTTTCCGGCCTTCAGGCACCTTTAGGTACACACTTACTGCAGCAGCCCGAGGCAGCTAGCACACACAACAGGAATCCACCACTGCTGTCGTGGTCGGGTTCGTTTGGCTAGTGGGGGCGAGGCAGGCACACACAGCACCTGTTTGAACTCAACAGACTACTGAGAGAGGGGGTAAGGGCAACAAAACACAGTCTCTCTAGCACTCCTGTCTTTATTGTCCGCACGGAGCAGTAACTTAGTACACGAGGCCCACGACCACGGTACAGTATAAATAAGGGTCGCACCACCGGCCCTCACTCAGCAAAGCGTCTTTCGCTCCGTAGCGCGTCCCACCTCACAGAAAAGCATCACTGCACAGAATATCACACTATAGAGTCACAACTCGTATAAAGCGTTGCGCAGCTGTCTCCTCCGGTGGCCCACGCCGTAACAGACCACGCAGGTGTCACACAAACAACTTCAGTGTCAAGTACTCACTGTCTTAGTCTGCCAGGGCACACAAACCTTACACCATGCCCCAGGGCGCAGTCATGTAGTGGCAGCGGTGGCGACCAGTGTCGTAGCGTCACACAAGGGGAGCCCGCTGCAGACTGTCGGTACAGTCTCACTGTTACTCAATTCCAGTGCTGCCAATGCCCATCTTCACTACCCGGCGGCACAGTGCTACCAGTGTCACCCCCCGTCGCAACAATAGTAATAATAATAATAATTATAATAATAATAATAATAATAATAATAATAATAATAATAATAATAATAATAATAATAAGGTAAAGTAAAAAATATTGAAATTGTCTAGTATGAGATAAACAAGGGATGTACAAAGTTAGTTTGGCATGTACCATCACATACGATCTTGACACCTGGCTTTTTCATGACCTTTACTTTTAGGATATAGCAGTTCGTTAATTGATTATATGGTGGGCAGTCAATGATCAATATTTGTTGTTTCCCTCAAGTCTCAGCCACATTTTGTGAATTTTTTTTCCTGTGACTGTACAGGAAAAAATGAATAAATGAACTACTGTAAATTCACAGAATTTATCACAGAAGTAAAACATTAAAAGCAAAGCTAAATAAGAAAAAAAAAAACAATAGACAGTGAGATTTATCACTATAGGTAGGCAGAAAACTTTCCATTCCTTAAGACATTATTTCCTTTATTTCTTAAGTAAAAAAATAATAATTCTTTTTGCAAAGTAAAAAAAAAAAATACTTCATGTGATACAACGTATTTTCAAGCTTTGTATTATTATTGTCTCTCTTTAGCAGCATGAAAAACATTTAATTACAATAATTATTTATGGCGCATTACAAATCATTGCTTTCTGCAAAATGAAAGAAAACTATACTTCATGTAATGCAACATAATTCAAGTTATATATTTCAGTACTATGATCTCCCCTTAGTGGCATGATAAACATTTTATTTTAATAATATTACTTATGGCACATTACACATATCTATAGTTGGAACAAGCACATGGGTTGCAAAGTGGACCTAGAACAATATAAAACTTGACACAGACTGTCAGGGTAGATTCACTCAGATTTTTTAATCCTGAAAACGTTTGAGCAAATTTTGTCAAAACCTACTCAGGAGACTGGGATAAACACTTATACGGAGTGATCGGTTGGATCCAGTTAAGCTTAAGTGACTTAAGTGATCTTAAGTGCTTGCTCCTTGTACTAGTTCAGAACATTACTTGATATGCACTGAAAAATAAAATCAATACAACAGTGCATAACTTACATCCAATCCAAAACTAATTCGTAAAACCTACACCCAGTCAAGATAATTCTTATAGCCACATCACAGATGAAAACTACTGCTATTCATGTAAACAACAAAAGGATGGAAAACTTTTGCAAAAAAAAAAAAAATGCTATAGATATCATGATTCATAAACATCTATTTGATGAAAGCAACAATATACAGTCATACTATTGAACTTGCACCATAATAACCTCATAAATAATTAAATAAAACCAAATCTCATCTTATTGAGAGAAAAAAAAAACATTACAAATAATAAATAGATATATAAATAAATACATTACTTAACCATAAGGATTTAGTCTGATACAGTCACTTCGTAATCCTCAGTAGCTTTAATATGGTGTAATCCCCCTCCACTTCTGTCTCCAGCATTGCACAATTAATTTTTGAGAAGCCTCCTAATCTCATCCTCGCTAGTTGACAGATCTGGACTGTGGAACAACACATCTGTAAATTCAAATTGTCATCTCAACAATTCATATGTCTACAGCACAACTTAACTATCTGCCTCTCTAAAGTTTTTTTAATCTATCCTCAACAGGAAGATTCTTAAACATGTATCACTTCACAACCTTCTATCTGACTGCCAGTATGGATTCTGTCAAGGCCACTCTACTGCTGATCTTCTGGCTTTCCTTACTGAGTCTTGGTCATCCTCTTTTGGAGATTTTGGTGAAATTTTCTGTTATCTTAGACATATCAAAAGCTTTAGATACAGTCTGGCACAAAGCTTTGATTTCCAAACTACCCTCCTATGGTTTCTATCCTTTTTTCTGTAACTTCATCTCAAGTTTCCCTTCTGACCGTTCTATTATTGTTGCTGTGGTAGACACTCAGTGTTCTCCTAAATCTATTAACAGTGATGTTCTTTGGGGTCTGTCCTGTCATTCACTCTCTTCCTATTATTCATTAATGATTTTCTAAACCAAACTTTTTATCCTATCCGCTCCTACACTGATGGTACCATCCTCCACTTTTCCTTTTTTTTTCTTTTTCTAGACGTCCCTACACGAAGTAAACAATTCACGCAGGGACGCCACAGAACCCTTGATTTCTGATCTCTCTAAAATTTCTGATTGGGGCAAAGCAAACTTAGTCTGTTCAATGCCTCAAAAAACCCAATTCCTCCATCTGTCAACTCGACACTACCTTCAAGATAACTATCCCCTTTTCTTCAATGACACTCAAGTGTCCCCCTCTTCTACGCAGAACGTCCTCGGTCTGTCCTTTACTTATAATCTCAACTGGAAACTTCACATCTCATCTTTAGCTAAAATAGCTTTTATAAAGTTAGGTGTTCCGACTAGTCTCCCTCCCCCCCCTCAAGCTGCTAACTCTGTACAAGAGCCTTATCCATCTGTGTATGGAGTATGCTTCACATGTATTGGGGATTCCATTTATACAACTCTTTTAGACAGGGTGAATCAAAAGCTTTTCGTCTTATCAACTCCTCTCCTCTAACTGACAGTCTTTAACCTCTTTCTCATCGTCGCAATGTTGCATCTCTTGCTGTCTTCTACCATTATTTTCATCCCAACTGCTCTTCTGATCTTTCTAACTGCATGCCTTCCCTCCTCCCGCGGCCTTGTTGCGCAAGAGTTTCTTCTTTCTCTTACCCTTATTCTGTCCACCTCTCTAATGAAAAGTTTACTAGTATTGTCATTCATTCATCTTTTCTCTGGTAAACTCTGGAACTCCCTCCCTGCTTCTGTATTTCCACCTTCCTATGACTTGAACTCTTTGAAGAGGGCTGCGCGCGCTTTGGGGACGAGGGGTCCTCAGGCACACAAGTTCGAATCCTGGCCATTGTCTGAGGTTAGGAAGAGCATCCACTTTAGATAACGGTTTTTAAATGCCAAATCCAAAATTCTTCATTTCTAGATACCGTCCCACCTCTGATAGACTAGGAAAACTAGATGTAAAAAAGTAAAGAAAAAAAACTTTCCTAATGAGTACTAGGAGATAAGTATAGAATCATACTTCAGATTGAGATGGATAGGCACTGCCACTCTATTCCTTGCACATTGTAAAGAAAGTAGAGTAATGAAATTAAGAAGCTCCATCCTGTCTGTATTTCTGTTCCCATATCAGGTGTAACATCTTGTCTGGGTTACTTTATTTTAGCAATAATCTCTGCCAGGTACTTACATGGATCCTGCTGAGCCAAGTATATACATAACAATTATTCCTGGATTAGTTAGTGAAACCAGTAAGCCTAATTATCTTGATATTCCATCCTTACCTATTTAATTACTTATGTAATTCTCCTTTAAACTTAATTTTCTTACCATGATGAGGGTCTTCCTCCTACGGCAATCACTATAGTCTTCCATTCAAAACATCTTAGAATCTTAAAGAATCCCCAGCCAAGAAGCTAAGAATGAAAGATGCACCACAAAACTTGGAAACTGAGAACAAAACTAATATTTTGATGGTTAAACTGGGTCAGCAATCTTTTAATTAACCAGAACATTTCAGCATCGATTCATTCACACTCAGATCTAAGAGAGGAAAAGATCTTAAAATTTGAGATGCGGCTCACCAAAACTTGATCTCGGCAGAGTGACACAGGCACAAGCCACAGCCACAGCCACACTTCATACCACCAACACCATTACTTCATACTTGCGTTGTTTTCCTCACCATTCTTAACCCTTTCACTGCTACCTGTCTCTCAGTAATGGCCTTGGCTCAGAGACAACATTATCAACCTGCACACAATACATCCTGTCCTGCAAGTAACTTCTCAAGAACACAGAGCATCATCCGTCACTCTTATAGGACATAAATGCTCATGTAACAGTTCATTTACAGCATAAGAACATAAGAACATAAGAACATAAGAAATAAGGGAAGCTGCAAGAAGCGACCAGGCTTACACGTGGCAGTCTCTGTATGAAATATACCTACCTATTTCTATCTATTATCCCCATCCATGAACTCGTCTAATCTTCTCTTAAAGCTCCCTAATGTTCTAGCACTAAGAACATGATTGCTGAGTCCTAACATGATTACTGAGTCCACAACATGATTACTGAGTCCAAACATGATTACTGAGTCCAAACATGATTACTGAGTCCTATACATGATTACTGAGTCAGCATCAAACGCTGCAGTCAGATCATCTGTAAGCAGACTCTTTTTTGGGTAATACACTGATTTTTCTAATTATTCCATTAACTGGTCAAGTATTACAGTTTCAAGAATTTTCGACAAAAACGATGAGTTTGATACAGGTCTGAAGAATTAAAATCCTGGTGGTTTAAATTTCCCTTCAGGGTTGGCTTAAGAATAGCAAATTTTTCATTTGATGGAAATGAACATTATGATGCTTAGGTTTATAATATTCAGTAATATATATATATATATATATATATATATATATATATATATATATATATATATATATATATATATATATATATATATATATATATATATATATATATATATATATATATATATATATATATATATATATATATATATATATATATATATATGGAAGACTATAGTGATTGCCGTAGGAGGAAGACCCTCATCATGGTAAGAAAATTAAGTTTAAAGGAGAATTACATAAGTAATTAAATAGGTAAGGATGGACTATATATATATATATATATATATATATATATATATATATATATATATATATATATATATATATATATATATATATATATATATATATATATATATATATATATATATATATATAAATTAAATTAAATAAAGTAGCTAAATTATTACTATACTATCCCTTTCATTTTTATCACATAAGTTCTTTTTCATGGCTCTTCCCATGTCTTTTCTTCATGTTTTCATGTTTTTTAGTGGTCTTTTAACATTTTTACCTTACATGAAATTTTGTTTTTAATACCGATATTTTAATAACTGCAATCTTTGTCGCTTTTAAAGGTCTGTAGCGGCGCCATATGTTCGCGATGTTGCGGCGCCACAAATAAAAATCTAAATCAAATTTACCCAAAGGAAAAATACAACGCAAAACTTACCACAATTGTTGAGAAAGGACTCGAAAGTACACGTCACAGGGAAGACACACAAGTACGATACGATTCGACTAGACCACAATATCTTATGAGCAAACCACCCACAACAGCTTCCATCCACTTCTCAATAAGATAATTGGACAACCCGGCTCCGTGTTTAAACAATCTTCGATTTTATGGAAGAATGGAAGAATGGAAGAAAGTCAAACACGAAGTACATACAAACAGATATCCTCTGACCAGAAAGACAGACAGTAGACAGTGAAGACACACAGAGGCATCACAAGATACTAAACTTCGAAAAAAAAAATAAATAAATAATAATAATAATAATAATAATAATAATAATAATAATAATAATAATAATAATAATAATAATAATAATAATAATAATAGTAATAAAAAAAAAATGAGAGACGGTGTCCGCTTCCACAAACTGGATGCCAGCACAAACACGATCACAAGTGGGGCCGATGAAAGCATACAGTGCCTTACACACTCAGAACAGTGCAAATGAGGCCTCCTGCAGGACTAGCCTCCTAATGAAATGGGCGTCGGGTACAGCTAATAAATTATATAGTATCCAAGGGTTCCCCCCGGGATACTATTTAACTTATACACCCACTACTGCCTCACACCGCGTGGTCTCTTTGAAGTACGATTTTCTCCGTCGCGTCTTGGGTCCTCATTGATCAGTAAGGCATTCCATGCCAAGAGAGACTCGCCGGATGGTTTGGTCACGTGACAGGGGAGTAGTGGGACAAATAACAAAAAAAAAAAAATCATGCAAAAACGAAAGGATTTCCCCTTCCTTCAATGCTGTGAACAATTTATCCACCTTCTCAAAAAAAGGCTTCTGGTCACCTAGGGTCTGTTCATGGTGTTTGGTGCTGCTGGTTGCATTTTCTTGTTACACATGGCCTCATAGGCAACTACTAGACGGCTCACTTCTGGTCCAGCTACCATCCATCTGCGAAGTGCCCTTGGGTCCTCTGTCAGTCCAATTGCTCCTCCATCACCCTTGATAACAGCATTGTTTTGTTCAATGGCTTGGTTGATGGCCAGGGCAGAGAAGTCTCTTCTGGACTGAAACTCATTTATTGTAATTATTTCCCCCCCAAAAAATGCGAAAATAACCACTGGAGCCTTTTGAAACTAGGAATATTAGATTCAGCATGCTAGAAAACATGGAACTTGACACCAAGATCATTCACATACATCAAGTACATACATTTTTATGGAGAAACATGACTTTGGAAGATATTTTTGGCGACCATTTCGAAAAATGACCGCCAACTTGGATTTTCATGTGGCACATCAGGCATATTTGCTGAGTGGATCCTTGGAAACCACCATGCCAAAATTGTGCTTGTATCACATTTTTGGACAATTCATGTGAAAAATTACTGTTATTTGCTGTACTAGAGGGGAAGGAAAGGAGGAGCAACCGGGATGGCAGGACAGACAAAGACGTCACCCAGCCTCAGAATCAAAGAACAACCAGCGAAAAGAACATTTAATTGTTTCCTGCTTGATAAAGCTCATTAAAAGTCCAGGTGCAATTCAGTTATTCTATTGTAAATTTGTTTGGGGTAGTGGTTTCAGTGTGTTTGGACAACAGGACGTGGGAAAAATTATTTAAAGAATACACTAGGCATTCAATAAAACTAACTATAAAATCCAGCATATCAAAACTCATCTGCTTCTCTCTCTCTCTCTCTCTCTCTCTCTCTCTCTCTCTCTCTCTCTCTCTCTCTCTCTCTCTCTCTCTCTCTCTCTCTCTCTCTATTCTTATTATTTCTAGCTAACAGGTCGCTCTGCGTAATATATATATATATATATATATATATATATATATATATATATATATATATATATATATATATATATATATATATATATATATATATATATATATATATATATATATATGCTTCACAAAACATCATCAAAAACAGATTTTATTCTTTGTAGTACAATTGATTGCAGGTAGTGTTATTCCACGCCTTATTTACATATTTTGCCTGATGGCCTTTGGGAACAGTATTTCTCACATGCGGGCATCAGTAAAACTGACGACAACGGAGACTTCTGCATATTGGTATAAAAAAAAAAAAAATGGACATGTCACTTTGTGCATGAACCTCAAGTGCTCAGGTATTGGCATGGCAGAAGGTTGGCTGCGTTGTGCCAGATTCATCACTCTTTCAAAACTGCACCTAGCCTAAATCCAAATACCGCAAAGTTATGGTCATATTCATCTCGGGTTCTTGTTCCTTGCAGTGCGACTTCTCAATGCCTCCCTTACAACGTATTTCACATACAAGATATCACCACGGACAAGCCTTTTTTCTCAATCAGTTGTGTATCCATGTACTCACGTAGAACATATTTTCTTTCATCAGACGTTCTGCATCTTCCATGTTGAGATTCTTGCTGTGGTACCAATTTGCCAAGCAAGTGATTTAGACTCTCTAAAAATACCTCTCACGACTCCCAGCCGATAAAAGACTCAAAACCATTAAAGGATTTTTACCGATGAAATTTAAATCAAATGAAGAGTAAACATGCTAAAAGTGCTTGTGTACATATGGGTCAGACTGAAAAGGATGGAGCCAGACAACCAACTACTGACAGGCAGAGAAAAAAATAAAAGAATTCACTGGAACGTGAGCAAACCAGAAATTCGATATTGTCTGTATGTTTGTTTCTGTCTGCTCCAAAAGAGTAAGAGAGAGAGAGAGAGAGAGAGAGAGAGAGAGAGAGAGAGAGAGAGAGAGAGAGAGAATAAAAAAAAAAATCACATTACATAATGCCACTTAACACGTAACGAATTACATAATCACCAAGGAGCCGTTAAATAAGAAGCCTTATCACAAAGATAATACCTTGCTTCACAGCCGTTAAATAAAAGCCTTATCACAAGGACAATACCTCGTTTCACGTGTAATGGGTTACTTAAAAAGGGTGCCCTCTAGCCAGAACACGCGCTCTAGGTAGTGTGATTCTGCTGCTTTCAGACAAAGAGGTACGTTTTTTCGTTTATATGAGTTTATGCGATCGACATTTAGTAAATTATGACGAAAAATAACTTTTTTTTTTCAGTTCCTGTAGATTATTGTAGGAAAAATATTCAGAATTCATATGGTATATGAATCATAGGCATATGCGTATGGCAACACTCATTCTGACGCGTTTAAAGGGACATAAGTAGCGTATGCCATGGGGTGGGCGTGACGCAATAAACACTTTCTAAGTATTGTGGTATATTGCCTATTTTCCCTTGTCATTTTACCATTAATATTGGTCTCTGTGGTGAGTCTCCACCACTCAAATCGCTCGCTTTCCCGCCATGCCATACAGCAGCACCCCAGTGCGACAGAAAAAGGCAAAGGAAGAGGTTACGTCGTTCTCCTGCTTTAAGGCTCTCTTACGTTTTTTTCTTTGCTGATCTTCCTACTGCAACATGGAGATTGAACAAAATAGGCTACAGCAGCTGAAGAAGATGGGAGAGATGAAGAAAAAGAAGAGAGAAGAGGAGATAAATGAAAAGAAGAGGGAAGAGATGAATGAAAAGAAAAGAAGAGAAAACATCAACAAACATGGAGGCATCTACCTCCAGCATGTGTGCATCAGCTCTCACCACTGCTGGAACTGGATCTCACTTTCGAAATCAGAAGCTAAGAAGAAGGATGAAATCAAAGAAAAGAAAATTAGAAAAAAAATAAAAATACATAAGGAGAAGAGGAAAGCAGAGGGAGAAACGTACATACCTGGAGGTGCTAATCTTGATTAGGACCAAAAAATCTACTTGGAGAGGATTGCCTCATGGAGAACGGGGAAGGTGCCTACTGGCGGTAAAAATAAACAATAATTCTCTGAAATAACATTCTTAGGACACCCACCAGTGAGCTAAATGTACCGGCAAAGGCACAAAGAACCACAGCCAGGAATTCTGATAGTGTCACCACAAAGTAAATAGCTCACGAAATTAAGTACTAAATATGGGAATAACTAGATAATTCTTTGTGTGCTGTTTCTCTATAGATCAAAACACAACTTATAATAAATCTACTAATTCTGACAAACACATAACGTGGGTGCTAAACTTTTAAATCTTTAAAGAGCCGTATCTCAAAACATGATTTTTCGAGATATAAAATATATATATATATATATATATATATATATATATATATATATATATATATATATATATATATATATATATATATATATATATATATATATATATATATATATATATATATATATATATATATATATATATATATATATATATATATAAAATCAACCATTATACATGTTGCCTTGGAACTTCGTGTAAATATTGACAGGGAGTGGGGTAACATTTTGTTAGACCATTTTTTCCCCAAAATGATTAGAAAATTTTTAATGAGGCAAAATAACAGCTTTTCATGCTATTTTGATGACGTCATGAAATGCGAAAATGTAAAAAAAATCATATATCATGAGGTATGGAGAATTTTAAAAAACGTTCACTACGTTTCTTTACACATCTTTCAGGTATGTCCATGTCAAAGCACACACACAAAAAAATTGAAATAAGGCCCATATGACATTTTGAATGCAACTCTATACATGACGTCATGAAGTCATGAAGTCATTACTCTATCACATTCATATTCATACCCATCAAAGACAATCGGTAGCTGATGATATTCTGAAAATTTCGAGTCATAAATCTTATAACTATTTTTTATTATTTTTTTTCAAATCTCAACCGCAGCATGCACTTAACTGACATAGTATTACGGGTAAGAGAGAGAGAGAGAGAGAGAGAGAGAGAGAGAGAGAGAGAGAGAGAGAGAGAGAGAGAGAGAGAGAGAGAGAATCATGATACCGGAGTTTTTATTAAGATTTACTTATTTCCACGTGTGAAATACTGATTGCTTTCCATATTCTCTAATAATCTGGCCAGTCGTCAACCAACGATACGTACACATTTGTAGAATGTCACATTTATTCCTAAGGTGTAAAAAAAATAGAACTAGAGAGTAATTAATGAATATTAGTGATAAATAAGGATGACAAAGATAAACTCAAAATGTCATTATGAAAAAGAAAGAAGAGATGACTACAGAAGAACTCGAGTATTCTTTAATTCATCAATTTAATTTTTAATGCATCTTGATACTCTTCGAAATAATTAATTCAATGTACTCTCCTACAAATAATTTCACAATAGACTTGGTATATGGATGGTATATTAGAACTAACAACTAATAACTTATGTTTCACAAGTTGATTACATAGCTGCTATGACTGTGTCCTATAGTCTGACCATTTTGAATTACATAACAACATAAGAACATATGAAATAAGGGAAGCTACAAGAAGCGACCAGGCTTACACGTGGCAGTCCCTGCATGAAATAAACCTACCTATTTCCATCTTTTATCCCCATCCATAAACCCGTCTAATCTTCTCTTAAAACTCCCTAATGCTCTAGCATTAACAACATGATTACTGAGTCCGTTCCACTCATCTACCACTATATTTGAGAACTAATTTCTTCCTATCTCCTTCCTAAACCTAAATTTTTCAAGCTTGAATCCGTTACTTTTTGTTCTATCCTGGTTGCTGATCCTAAGAATTTTACTTACATCCCCCTTGTTATAACCCTTATACCACTTAAAGACTTCTATCAGGTCGCCTCTTAACTTACGTCTCTCTAAAGAATGAAAATTTAACAGTTTCAATCTCGACTCGTAAGGAATACTCCTCATCCCCTGTATCTTTTTAGTCATTCTCCTCTGTACTGATATCTTTCCTGTAATGTGGGGACCAGAACTGCACAACGTAGTCTAGATAAGGTCTGACCAGCGCCAAGTATAACTTTAATATTACTTCCGGCCTTCTACTTTTAACACTCCTAAAAATTAATCCTAGTACCTTTTTGCCCTCTTTCTGGTCTTTATGCATTGTTTTCCTAGACGGAGTTCAGAGCTAACTGTAAGTCCTAAATCTTTCTCGTACCCGGTACCTACTGTGTGGGTTTCCTCTACCTACGCTAAGTACTTTGCATTTGTTGATAGTAAATTGCATTTGCCATCTATCCGTCCATTCATTCATCCTATCTAAATATGTTTCCAAGGCGATGGCATCCGATTCTGACCTAATCAACCTACCTATCTTTGTGTCATCCGCAAATTTACTAACATCACTACTAATTCCACTATCCAAGCCATTGATATATATTAGAAATAACTATGGCCCTAATACTGATCCTTATGACACCCCACTAATTACATGACCCCACTCGGATATAGAGCCTTTTATTACAACTCTTTGTCGCCTGTCGCTAGGCCATGACCTTATCCAGCCTTCCCATCTATCCCGTGTACCCTAACCTTTGCACCTTGTCAAATGCTTTACTAAAGTCCACATACAAGATGTCATAACTATCACCATTATCTACTGCCTTGTACACTTTATTGTAAAAAGTTAACAAGTTTGTCAGGCAAGACTTCCCCTTCGTGAAACCGTGCTGTGAGTGATTTATCAAGTTATGTTTGTCTAAATGTTCCCTAATGTTCCTCGCTATTATTGACTCCAATATTTTACCTACAACAATTGAGCGTTTAGGTGTTATCATTTTCGGAGGTTTCCCGGCCTGAGGTTCTGCCACACTTACACCAAGAAACACCTCATGTCAGGTAGTTCCTACCTCAAAATTAAATGGTGTTGTAGTATGTATACACTGTGATGCTAAAAAAAAATGCAAGTTTTTTTTTTTCAAATACCTGGCAATGTTTTCTCCAGGAGTTGTCATGTCTCCATAGGCGACCAAGTGAGGTTACATGGTCAGAGTAGTTGTGTTAATCCATGGTCACTTCCTCCAGCGCCGCCAACCAGGATAGAAACTACCTCTCCCACTCGCTCTCTTTACCTACACAGCCAAGAAAAAGAGCTAATTTAGTAAATGGTATCCAGTAAATAAGTTTTTTTGGGGGGGAGAAAAGGCTAAAGGAGGGTCATTATTTGACCTCTCAAGAGTTGTTGCCTGAACAACGAAAACCACCAATATGCCTTAACTTTTACCTCGATGGTGGTGTGAAAAAAGTCGTAACTAAGAAATTAATCAAATAACGTCATACTTTAAGGGTCATTACTTGATCCCTCAAGAGTTGCTGCCCGAACAACGAAAGCCACCAACATGCCTTGACTTCTACCTGGATGGTGGTGTGGAAAAAGTCATAACTGAAGAATAAAAGTTTAACATCACAGCTTAAGGAAAATATATCTAAAAGGAAACCTATCACGAAATCAAAAGAAATTTACAATGGAGAGAGAGAGAGAGAGAGAGATAGATAGAGAGAGAGAGAGAGAGAGAGAGAGAGAGAGAGAGAGAGAAAGAGAGAGAGAGAGAGAGAGAGAGAGAGAGAGAGAGAGAGAGAGAGAGAGAGAGAGAGAGAGAGAGAGAGAGAGAGAGAGAGAGAGAGAGAGAAGCCAGAGCCGAGACTTAGACTCGTCTTGGTCATGTACGTACTCAACCTGAAACTCCTAAGATATTTATCCGTGCAATTACTCATATTTCCCACTTAAGTTTCCTTATTTCCCCTTATCCATATAATTTGAGACTCATCCAGTATTCAGTAGAAGAGTTGCTCTTGGTAATGAAGTAGTCAGTATTTATCTAGCCCCCTTTGTTTAATCAGAATTTTTTTTTTTTTTGAAGTAAAGTGTTTAATTCAAGTAAAGACTGCACGGGGAGTGGGTATGGGGTGCGTCTGTTTATGTATGTGTGTTGCATCCCCCTTCATTCCTTGCATTCTCTCCCTTAGCAGCAGCGCAGAAAAGCGGTTAGAGCACTTTCTCATGCAGTCACTACCCAGCAGTTGAAAGCATCAAACGTACTGAGACGTGCTCTAATATTTGAACATAAGAACATAAGAAATAAGGGAAGCTGCAAGAAGCGACCAGGCTTACACGTGGCAGTCCCTGTATGAAATATACATACGTATTTCCACCTATCATTCCCATCCATAAACCCAAATAATCTTCTCTTAAAGTTCCCTAATGTCTCAGCAATATCATGATTATTGAGTCCGTTCCATTCATCTACCACTCTATTTGAGAAACAGTTTCTTCCTACCTCTTTCTTAAACCTAAAGTTTTCAATCTTGAACCCATTATTTTTTGTTCTCTCCTGGTCGCTGATCTTAAGAATTTTGCATACATCTCCCTTGTTATAACCCCTATACCACGTAAAGACTTCTATCAGGTCCCCTCTTAACCTACGTCTTTCTAAAGAATGTAAAATTTAACGGCTTCCATCTCGCCTCGTAAGGAATACTCCTCATCCCCTGTGTCCTTTTAGTCATTCTCCTCTGTACTGATTCTAATAGGCCTATATCTTTTCTGTAATGTGTGGACCAGAACTGCACAGCGTAGTGTGACGAGCGCCAAGTATAACTTTAATATTACTTCCGACCTTCTACTTTTAACACTCTTAAAAATTAATCTTAATACCCTATTTGCCCTGTTTCTTGCCTGTATGCATTGTTTTTTTTTTCGACAGAGTTCAGTAACTCCTAAATCTTTCCTGCATCCTGTACCTATCAGAGTTTCGTTGTTTATTGTGTACCTACTGTGTGAGTTTGCTCTACTTACGCTCAGTAGTTTGCATTTGTTGATATTAAACTGTATTTGTCATCTGTCCGTCAATTCATTCATCCTATTTAAATCTGCCTGCAAGGCAATGGCATCCGATTCTAACCTAATTAATCTACCTATCTTTGCGCCATCTGCAAATTTACTATCACTACTAATTCCACTATCCAAGTCATTGGTATATAAAAAAAAAAGAAACAACAATGGCCCTAATACTGATCCCTGTGGCTCCCAACTAAATACTTGACCCCACCCGGGTTTAGATCCATTTATTACAACCCTTTGTCCCCTGTCACTTAGCGATGACCTTATCCAGCCTAACACCTTCCCATCTATCCCGTGTGCCCTAACCTTTCTCAGGAGCCTTTGATAGGGTACCTTGTCAAATGCTTTGGTAAAGTCCAGATATAAGATGTCATAACTATCACCATTATCTACTGCCTCGTACACTTTACTGTAAAAACTTAACAAGTTCGTCAGGCAAGATTTCCCCTTCGTGAAGCCATTCTGTAACTGATTTATCAAGTTATGTTTGTCTAAATGCTCCCTAATGTTCCTCACTATTATTGACTCCAATATTTTATCCACAACTAAAGTTTAGCTGATAGGTCTATAATTAGACGCTAAAGTTTTATCTCCTTTCTTAAAGATAGGTACTACTTTAGCCTGCCTCCACATTACTGGTACCTCACCTGACTCAAGTGATTTCCTAAAGACAGAAACTACAGACTCACTAATAACCTCTTTGCATTCCTTAAATACTCTGAGATATATTTCAACTGGTCCTGGTGTCTTGAACTTTTCTAGCCTATCTATCTCCTGTTCCACTATCTCCTTAGTTATGTAAATATGTCAGCTTCTTATTCTCATCTGCTATAAGCATCTGTTCGTTACTTGGCATATCCTGCATGTTTTCCAGGGTGAAGACAGTTAAAAATATTCATTCAGAATTTCACTAATCTACTTCCCAGAACTAACCAGCTCCCCATCTGCTGCCTTTAATGGACCTATAGCATCCTTATTCTTCGTCCTGTATACCTGATAAAATCCCCTGATGTCCGTCTTCGCCTGGCTGGCTACTTTTAATTCATAATTTCACTTAGCCTTCTTCGTTAACCTCCTGACTGTTTTAACTAATTCATTATACTGTGGCCTTAAAACTTCTTCACCTGTCCTTAATCTCTTATATATATTTCTCTTCCGCCCTATATAATGTTTTAATCTAGCAGTCATCCACTGAACGAGACAAAGGCGGGATACTGTTTAGCCAGGCTGGTTGCCTTAAGGGGATGAGTGAGTCATTACTGGCCGTACGCCCCGGCCTACTTATATAGACTAGGAGTCTCCATAGTAGTCTGCCAGTAAAGGTAGTTGTGAATTACACACTATACCCAGGGAAATGACCTCTCGGAAATGTATGAATCCAGGCCGAGTTTACACAATGAGCGGTGACTGACCCTCCTGTGTGTTTGTGAGCAATCTTATTGATGTAGTTTCTTGTGTCTCTTATCAGTGACCCTGTTTGTCTTAAATACTACTACAGGCTGATGTAATTCAGCCGTAGAGGACTTAATTAATTAGCCTTAATTAATTAGGACTTAATGTTCATGACCGTCTTGGACATACGCCCAACATTCTTGACCTTTTCCTGACCTCTAATCCTTCTGCTTATGCTGTCACCCTTTCTTCTCCGTTGGGCTCCTCCGATCACAATCTCATATCTTTATCTTGTCCTATCACTCCAATCCCTCCTCAGGATCCCCCTAAGCGAAGGTGCCTCTGGCGTTTTGCCTCTGCTAGTTGCGGGGACCTGAGGAGGTATTTTGCTGATTTTCCTTGGAATGACTACTGCTTCCGTGTCAGAGACCCGTCTTTGTGTGATGAGCGCATAACAGAGGTGATAGTGTCTGGCATGGAGGCGTATATTCCTCACTCTTTTTCTCGTCCTAAACCTTCTAAACCTTGGTTTAACACAGCTTGTTCTCGTGCTATACATGATAGAGAGGTGGCCCACAAAAGGTACTTAAGCCTTCCATCACCAGAATTTCATGCATTTTATATTTCTGCCCGGAACCATGCCAAGTCTGTTCTCCAATTAGCCAAAAACTCCTTCATTAACAGAAAATGTCAAAACCTTTCAAGATCTAACTCCCCTCGTGATTTCTGGCATCTAGCCAAAAATATCTCCAATAACTTTGCTTTTTCTTCTTTCCCTCCTCTACTTCAACCAGATGGCACCACTGCTATCACATCTATTCCTAAAGCTGAACTCTTTGCTCAAACCTTTGCTAAAAACTCTACCTTGGACGATTCTGGGCTTGTTCCTACCTCTCCTCCACCCTCTGGCTACTTCATGCCATGTATTAAAATTCTTCGCAATGATGTTTTCCATACCCTCGCTGGCCTAAACCCTCGGAAGGCTTATGGACCTGATGGGGTCCCTCCTATTGTTCTCCGAAACTGTGCCTCCGTGCTTGCACCTTGCCTAGTCAAACTCTTTCAGCTCTGTCTGTCAACATCTACCTTTCCTTCTTGCTGGAAGTTTGCCTACATTCAACCTGTTCCTAAAAAGGGTGACCGCTCTAATCCCTCAAACTACCGTCCTATTGCTTTAATTTCCTGCTTATATAAAGTTTTTGAATCTATCCTCAACAGGAAGATTCTTAAACATCTATCACTTCACAACCTTCTATCTGATCGCCAGTATGGGTTCCGTCAAGGCCGCTCTACTGGCGATCATCTGGCTTTCCTTACTGAGTCTTGGTCATCCTCTTTTAGAGACTTTGGTGAAACTTTTGTTGTTGCCTTGGACATATCAAAAGCCTTTGATAGAGTCTGGCACAAAGCTTTGATTTCCAAACTACCCTCCTACGGTTTCTATCCTTCTCTCTGTAACTTCATCTCAAGTTTCCTTTCTGACCGTTCTATTGCTGCTGTGGTAGACGGTCACTGTTCTTCTCCTAAATCTATTAACAGTGGTGTTCCTCAGGGTTCTGTCCTGTCACCCACTCTCTTCTTATTATTCATTAATGATCTTCTAAACCAAACTTCTTGTCCTATCCGCTCCTATGCTGATGATACCACCCTGCACCTTTCCACGTCTTTTCATAGACGTTCAACCCTTCAGGAGGTAAACATATCACGCAGGGAAGCCACAGAACGCCTGACTTCTGATCTTTCTAAAATTTCTGATTGGGGCAGAGCAAACTTGGTATTGTTCAATGCCTCAAAAACTCAATTCCTCCATCTATCAACTCGACACAATCTTCCAGACAACTATCCCCTCTTCTTCAATGACACTCAACTGTCCCCCTCTTCTACACTGAACATCTTCGGTCTGTCCTTTACTTATAATCTGAACTGGAAACTTTACATCTCATCTCTAGCTAAAACAACTTCTATGAAGTTAGGTGTTCTGAGACGTCTCCGCCAGTTTTTCTCACCCCCCCCCCCGCTGCTAACTCTGTACAAGGGCCTTATCCGTCCATGTATGGAGTATGCTTCACATGTGTGGGGGGGGTTCCACTCATACTGCTCTTCTAGACAGGGTGGAGTCAAAAGCTTTTCGTCTCATCAACTCCTCTCCTCTAACTGACTGTTTTCACCCCCTCTCTCACCGCCGCAATGTTGCATATCTAGCTGTCTTCTACCGCTATTTTCATGCCAACTGTTTTTTCTGATCTTGTTAACTGCATGCCTCCCCTCCTTCCGCGGCCTCGCTGCACAAGACTTTCTTCTTTCTCTCACCCTTATTCTGTCCACCTGTCTAACGCAAGAGTTAACCAGTATTCTCAATCATTCATCCCTTTCTCTGGTAAACTCTGGAACTCCCTGCCTGCTTCTGTATTTCCACCTTCCTATGACTTGAATTCCTTCAAGAGGGAGGTTTCAAGACACTTATCCACCAATTTTTGACCACTGCTTTGACCCTTTTATGGGACTGGCATTTCAGTGGGCATTCTTTTTTTATTAGATTTTTGCCCTTGGCCAGTATCCTTCCTACATAAAAAAAAAAAAAAAAATAGCCGGGTAGTAAGTAAACTTTACTCTTTCCTCGGGTCCTGGCAAGGTTTGTCGCCCAAGAGGCAGTAAATGATACTGCTCAGCTCAGCTTGAGGTTATAACACTGTTGGGCAGTGGGAGGACTGTCACGGTGATTGGAAGTCCAACGGGGTATTATTCTTCGATCATATGCGTGTTATTGTGTTTTCCTTAAATAGGTTGTCGATTCTTCTGAAGCTGTGGGTCTTAAGTATTGTTTGGAGCATCTCCCTTGTCTGTGGGTAGGTAAAACTGACTTGCGATTTCAAATTAGTGTGATCTGGAGTTACGATTGCTGTGAAAAGGGTGCAAAAATCACAAGGGACCCTTTACACCCATATTTGAACCCTGCACTGAATCCACACAGGAGGTGGCTTAGGGAAACTAATTCAGGTGCGGCAGCTTTGTGAAAAGGCTGGGAATTGTCTTTGTAACAGAAGTTGGCGACCTCGCCAGGATAGCTGGGAGCTTCGTCGCCACGTGGGGAAGACAGTTTGTTGTTAATTGTTTGTTTCATTGTTTTGTGTGCTCACATTTGAAGTAAATCATGGAGGGCAGGGCTCGTAGCCGAGGTGACTCGCGACCTGAGTCCCCTGCCTCTGCTGGGAGCGTCAGTGTAGATTTGGCCCAATTCGGTGTGAGGACACCTAGTCCCAAACATAGCGTCCACTGACGCTATGTGGCTTCTCTCAGACCGAAGGTATGTCTGAGAAGATGAGATTCAATTTGAAAATGAGGAGAATGGAGGTGGAGGAGGCTGAAAAGGAGAAAGAGAATTGAGAAGGCTCCAGTTGGAAGCTGAAGCTGAGGAAAGGAGGCTGAAGACTGAGGAGGCTAGAGAAGCCCGGAGGCTTGATACGGAGAAAGAAATGAGATTACTTTAGGCGGAGGAGGCCAATATGTATAAGAGGGAGGAGGCTGAGAAGAATAGGCTGTTTCAGTTGGAGAGTACTCGGATTGAAGTCAGTTCACCTCATGGCTTGAGGAGAGGAGAACGAGTTAAGGAGCTTACAGTAGAAAGCCAGATGGCGAGGAGATTGAAACTGATTCCTTAGTTTGATGAAAAGAAGGTCGCACATTGGTTTAGGAGATCTGAGAAGAAAGCCTCAGAATTTGATTGACCTCAGGAGAGATGGGTTGACCTTGTTACCAATATGTTGAAGGGTAAGGCCTTGGAGGTATATGATAGGATGTCAGCTGAGAATTTAGAGGATTATGAGGAGTTTAAGGCTGACATCCTGAGAGCGTATGAGCTGCGGTCGGAGACATATAGGCTGTAGTTCCGTGGAGGAAAGAAGAGGTCTAATGACCCTTACCTTGAGTGTGCTGGCTTTCTGGAAGAGACATTCAAAAGCGGATTGCTGGTGAGCAGGCCACCTTCTACCGTGAGTTAAGGGAACTCATGGTAATGTAGCAGTTTATTAGTGTGGCCGAGGAATAGTTAGTAACGCTTCCCCTCAAGAAAAGGTTAAAAACTCTAAAGGAGGAGGGTACGTGTGCAGATGACCACGTGCAGGCGCACCGGCGGGTGTCACGGTTGATTGGTATTACGTCTGGAGGGGCTGGTGATGTTGTGTCTCGTGGCGCCGCCGGCGCCAGTTTTTCTGTGAGTCCACGTTATAGTAGTGGCTCCAGTAACAAGTCTGGGCGAGTGAGCCCTGTTGATAATAAGTCTCCCCCAGCCTACCACAGAAACAGTCTGGGAGCATGCAACATAGCACTCCCAGGTACAGCGTGCAGCCCACGTGTTATTACTGTAGAAGTACAGGACACTTCAAATTTAATTGCCCTAAATTAATAACAACCACAGCTTCCAAGACGTCCCAAAAGCCGGTGGCCTTGATTGTGTCCCAGGCCACGAGGGTGATGAGATCCGGGCTGCGTTTGGTCGCGAGGGTGGATGGAAAGGCCGGTGTGGCCGCCCCCTCTTTTGTTGTTACCTCACCGTCCCCTGTGAGGTATGAGTTGGACTGGTGCCGTCCATTTTTGCGTAAGGGGACTATTGGGATTGATGGGGTTACGTACCCCGTTACAGTTTTGAGGGACACAGCGGCACAGTAGTCGCTGTACAGGAATGTGACGGGTAGGCGAGTTGCCTCCGGTAAGCCTGTGTGGTGCTGTGGAATTGGCGCCGCGGAGAGCTTCGCCACGGCAGAGATTAGGGTGACATACCCTCTAGTGACCGCGGAGGCGCAGGTGGCAGTAGCGGAGGACCTGCCAGTGTCTGATGTTGATTTTCTTCTGGGGAATAACCTGGTAGGTGGAAGAGTCTGGGTGCAGCTCCCATCCCCGGACGCCGTTCCAGATGGTGAGACTGTTGAGAATGCTGACTCTGTTTGTTGCTCGCCCTAAGGCGAGGCGAGCACCTCGGCGTCGGGTGCCCGCGAGATCTGTGACTCCAGAGGTCCACTACAATAAAACAGCCACGACAAAAAGGAGCCCAGACTTTGTACTGATGCCTCAGGTGGGGGCAGAGTGCCCAGAAGCCTGTCCCGCTGCTGTCAAGGGTTTTGACGAGTCAGAGTTGAGCTCGTCTTTGAGTCAGTGTGCTGGGGCTGATTGCAGAAGCGCAGAGCGACCACAGAAAGTACCTGACTTTGTGGAGAATGCTGCCAAGTATGAGGCTGGTGTGATGAGTTTGGGTTGTTTGTTTGATGATTTGCCTCACTCAGCGGAGTCTCTCGGATTGTTGAGGCTGTGGGCGTCGGTACTCAGTCCGCTCCCCAGTCAGTTGTGTCTGGTGTGTCAGGGGTCGTTATTGAGGGCGAGGAGACTCCTGACTCTGCAGGACAGACGGGAGTTTCCTCCCCTTCGGAGTGCACCTGAGGCGGGGAGCAGGCCGCTCCCCTGCCGGGACCAGACATGGTGTGTGTTTGCTTGCGTAGTGAGCCACCCGTGCTAGCAGCTGGTGTCAGTGTAGTTAACGAGGGTTCTGCCCCTCGTGTATGTGCTGTCCCACTACTTGCCAAAACAGTAGTGGATGGCAAGGACGCAGAGGGTCGGGGAAAATTTGTTGAATAGCCGGCGGAGAGCGGACGACGGAAGTTTGTTACTCTATGTTGATGTATCATCCGCAATTAAGGAGGCACGGGTGCTAGAAGCACGTAGTGGCCTGGTACTTGGTCGATTTTGGAGTCAGGTTGCCTCAGGAACGCTTGGCGCAGGTTTGGTGGTTGGGTGATGCCACGTTTGTTGGGCGTAACGCGCGGGTCAGGCTGGCAGACCTGATGACCTCTCGTCTGGGGCCTTTCTCTGTTGTGCTATGTCCAGTATTGTTTCTCCTGGTGCGAAGATTGTTTGTAATGTTGCTCACCTGATTCCTCCTTCCGAGGCGAGTTGTGATGACGTTATTAACGCGAGCGGTACGGCGCCGCTTCGGAAGGCAGCGCGGAGTGAGGATGCCTGTGATACTTTGTTCCTTGCCGCTCAGAAAGCTTCCTCATTCTTGCTGGGGGCTGCTGTTGGCCAAGCTGTTGTTACTTGTCAGGTGCTAGGCCCGAAGTGTGTATATATATATATATATATATATATAGAGAGAGAGAGAGAGAGAGAGAGAGAGAGAGAGAGAGAGAGAGAGAGAGAGAGAGAGAGAGAGAGAGAGAGAGAGAGAGAGAGAGAGAGAGAGAGAGAGAGAAAGAGAGAGAGAGAGAGAGAGAGAGAGAAGCCAGGGACGAGACTTATGGCATGTCCATACATAAGAACATAAGAACATAAGAAATAAGGGAAGCTACAAGAAGCGACCAGGCTTACACGTGGCAGTCCCTGTATGAAACACACCTACCTATTTCCATCTGTTATCCCCATCCATAAACTTGTCTAATCTTCTCTTAAAGCTCTCTAGTGTCCTAGCACTAACTACATGATTACTGAGTCCGTTCCACTCATCTACCACTCTATTTGAGAACCAATTTTTTCCTATCTCCTTCCTAAACCTAAGTTTTTCAAGCTTGAACCCGTTATTTCTTGTTCTACCCTGGTTGCTGATCCTAAGAATTTTGCTTACATCTCCCTTGTTATAACCCTTATACCACTTAAAGACTTCTATCAGGTCCCCTCTTAACCTACGTCTCTCTAGAGAATGTAAATTTAACAGCTTCAGCCTCGCCTCATAAGGAATACTCCTCATCCCCTGTATCCTTTTAGTCATTCTCCTCTGTACTGATTCTAATAGACCTATATCTTTCCTGTAATGTGGGGACCAGAACTGCACAGCGTAGTCTAGATGAGGTCTGACCAGCACCAAGTATAACTTTAATATTACTTCCGGCCTTCTACTTTTAACACTCCTAAAAATCCTAGTACCCTATTTGCCTTGTTTCTGGCTTCTATGCATTGTTTCCCTAGACGGAGTTCAGAGCTAACTATAACTCCTAAATCTTTCTCATACCCTGTAACTACCAGAGTTTGGTTGTTTAATGTGTACCTATTGTGTGGGTTTCCTCTACCTACGCTAAGCACTTTGCATTTATTGATATTAAATTGCATTTTCCATCTATCCGTCCATTCATTCATTCTAAGTCTGCCTGCAAGGCGATGGCATCCGATTCTGACCTAATTAATCTAGCTATCTTTGTGTCATCCGCAAATTTACTAACATCACTACTAATTCCACTATCCAAGTCATTGATATATATTAGAAATAACAATGGCCCTAATACTGATCCCTGTGGCACCCCACTAATTACATGACCCCACTCGGATTTCGAGCCGTTTATTACCACTCTCTGTCGCCTGTTACCAAGCCATGACCCTATCCAACCTAACACCTTCCCATCTATCCCGTGTGCCCTAACCTTTCTCAGGACCCTTTAATGGGGTACCTTGTCAAATGCTTATATAAGATATCATAACTATCACCATTATCTACTGCCTCGTACACCTTACTGTAAAAACTTAACAAGTTTGTCAGGCAAGACTTCCCCTTCGTAAAGCCATGCTGTGACTGATTTATCAAGTTATGTTTGTCTAAATGTTCCCTAATGTTCCTCGCTATTATTGACTCTAACATTTTACCTACAACTGAAGTTAAGCTGACAGGTCTATAATTAGACGCTAAAGTTTTATCTCCTTTCTTAAAGATGGGTACTACATTAGCCAGGATACATTACCAGGATACATTGTTTAGAGAGAGAGAGAGAGAAGCCAAGGACGAGACTTAGGCCTGTCCACACCAGGAAACATTGTTTGGAAACAAAGTTTGCAAAGAGTTTACATACAGTTTGCAAACTGTTTTCAGTTTACAAAGTGTTTGGAAACGAAGTTTGCAAACTGTTTTAAAACTGTTCCCAAACAATTTTTCACGTGTATTTTTTTCCGATCCAGAATGGAAAACACTGTGCGTGTGTGTGTGTGTGTGTGTGTGTGTGTGTGTGTGTGTGTGTGTGTGTGTGTGTGTGTGTGTGTGTGTGTGTGTGTGCGCGGCGGAGGTGATGAATCATTACCAACGCGAAGTTTGGAGTGCATGTGGTCAGCAAAAAAGAAAAAAAAATAGAGCTTTTTGAATTGTTGCATTCGTCCCAAGCATTGTATTTCAAAGTAATTGTATTTCAAAGCCAGACGTGGACATCCGGAGAAAATTGATGAAACCTGCTCCATCTACTTTCAGATCTGCCAAAAGCAAGTCACCATGAGAGGGTCTTTTTCTAAAAAAATTCCTCACCCATTTCTTTTTCTTTTTTTTCTTGCCCTTCCTTGAGTGTATTAGCAAGTGTTAAGTAAAATACAGAGGCTGTTGCAGCAACCTCTACACTCACACGCATCCTGACGACAACTGAGGTCTAGACAGGAAAGAAAGTTTGCAATCAGTTTGCAAACAGTTTGCAAACGGTGTGGGCACGTGTCTGTACGTCTGTGTGTCGCCACTCATCTTCATTCCTTCCTGCTCCCCTTAGCAGCAGCGCGGGAAAGTGGTCGAAGCACTTTTTCATTCAGTCACTAGAGACTAAGGAGGGATACTAGTTAGCCGGGTTTGTTGCCTCAAGGGGATGAGTAAGTCATTACTGGCCGCACTGGCTTACTTATATAAACTAGGACTCTCCATGGTAGTCTGCCAATAAGTGTAGTTGTGAATTACACACTATACCCAGGGAAGTGACTTCTCGGAGGTGTATGAGTCCTGGCCGAGTTTACACAGTGAGTGGTGACTGATCTTCCTGTGTGTTTGTGGGCACTCTTTTTGCTGTAGTTTCTTGTGTCTCTTGTCAGTGACCCTGTTTTTCTTAAATGCTACTACAGGCTGATCCAATTCAGCTGCAGAGAACCTAAGTAATTAGCCACATAGTAAATTTTACTCACTCCTCAGGTCATGACAAGGCCTGTCGTCCAGGAGGCAGTAATCGATACTGTAGTGACTGGCCAGCCGACTAGTCACTCCACGCTAATCCTCGTGGATTCCCAACATGCTAAGCTTCCTAGGTGTGAGACCGGCCAGACTCAAAGTCAGGTCATGCCAAGCACCTGGCACCTGGGGAACCCACGAGGCAGCAGTTAGTCTCGCCTCGACTCTAAGTCTCGCACACCCGCGGCCGCTCGCCCGGGTATTGCTATACACCAACAATAAACCCAAGACTGGTCTGTGTTTGCCTCCGTGTCCTTGGCGTGGAGAACATTACAATACTACTCAGCTTGAGGTTATAACACTCTGTTCGGCAGTGGGAGGACAGTCACGGTGGTTGGAAACCCAACGGGATATTATACCTCGATCATATGCGTGTTATTGTGTGTTTAATGTTTTCATAAAAGTGGTTGTCGATTCTTCTAAAGCTGTGAGTGTTAAGTACGGTTTGGAGCATCTCCCTTGTCTGTGGGTAGGTAAAACAGACTGGCGACCTCAAATTAGTGTGACCTGGAGTTACGACTGTAGAAGTCACAAGGGATCCTGTACACCCGTATTTGAGCCCTGCACTGAGTCCCCATTGGGGGTGGCTTATGGAAACTAGTCCAGGTGCAGCATCTTGGTGAAGGGGCTGGGAATTGTGGTCGTAAGAAGACCACAGTACTCGGATCTCACCTATCCCTTTTAGTTAGCCCGTACTAATTTTCGTGAGGTAATCGTCTTTGTAGAGCAAGCTAGTGATGAGAGTGACGAGAGCGGGGCAGTGGCCTGTCGCCCCCTTTCCCTCTCCAGTTCCCCGCCCTCCCTTGTCCTTTGTCATGCGACTTGCCCACTCTTGTGAGAGCTTGCGGAGGAGAGACACTTTTTTTTTTTGTCCAGTTGAACCTATGTAGTCGTGTGGGAAGGAATCACTAAACTTGTCACGAGTGATGGAGTATTAGCACAGGGTTGTGATATATATTGGTGGGCGATTTTTAGCAAGTATTACATATGAGCTAGTGGCAGAACCTCCCTGCCGATTAAGAAGGATAAACACCAGATATGGGACTGACTGAGTGTTGTGTCAGTTAGATTCGTGGTGACAAGTCCCTTTGCCCGTCCCCTCGTATGTTGTACCTGTGTGGTGTTGGTGGCCGAGTGTGGTTTCCCAGTCTTCTTGGACCTCATCTGTTATTGTATTTCGAGCATCGCGATTTGTGCTGTTAAATGTTACTGCGATTTAGAGTTCTGTTGGGAGCTTTAGAGCCAAAGGACAGAGAGAATCTCTGTTGAACAGTGGTTGTTTCCTCTTTCCCCAGGTATTACTGTGTTTACTATTGAGATTCCCGTCCGTTGGGAGACTGTAAATATACTGTTGGCGAACAGGTGGACATAATAGTCAGTGGGCTTGTGTGGTCCGTCTTTCCGTGGGAGGTAGCTCACAGATTATTATAAACCTCATAGAAGTGTGTGTCTTTTGTCGTAGCTGTGCCCCCTAGCACATAGTCTTAAGATTCTTTCCCAGCGAGTGAAGAGTGTTCAACGTCTCTTGGGCGTTTGTTGATTCCTTTTTCCGTGAGTAGGTAAAAACAGAGTGGCGGCCTCACCTTGTTAATCGTTGCAGGAAACCAGAACCACCCTGTAAACGCGTGTTTGTGCCCTGCACTAAACTATGCAAGAGGTAGCTTAGGAAAGCTGACCCGAGTTAGTAGCAGCTGTGAGAAAGGCTGAATCTGGTGTCGTAACAATATGTTACGCGCATCGGGACGGAGGGTGGGGATTTTGAGAAGAATAACGAACAGAAAGAGAGAGAGAGAGAGAGAGAGAGAGAGAGAGAGAGAGAGAGAGAGAGAGAGAGAGAGAGAGAGAGAGAGAGAGAGTACTGGAGGAGCACTGGCACGTGTGTCGGGGGGGGGGGGATCATTTAGAGGGCCATTTAGTACTAGTTACTATTGCCTATTGAGTGTTAGCGGCAGTACGTCCCTGCCTTATCAGGTAGGATAATTGCCAGGCATGGGCTTGGCTGAATTTGCCTGTTGAATTGTGGTAGACTATTAGTCTTACCCTCTCCATCACAGCGTTCTTGTGGTTTGTGTCATGTTGGGAACCTGAATATGGTTTTCTGACCATCCCAGACACTGTCAGTTGTTGTGCACTTGTGTCATAAGCGTTTTTGTGCCGTTAAATGCGACTGGCGTTCAGAGCTAGCTGCTGAGAGCTCTGAAGCCAGAGGATTTCATAACTCTAAGTGTGCATAGTTTCCTGTAGTCCTTTAGGAGACTACAGGTAGACTATTCATGTGCAGAAGGATACAGTATTCTGTTTAGCGTGTGTTTGCCTCGTTACATGGCATGTTGTCCACAGAATATTATAAGCCTCATCCCTGTGTGTCCTTTGTCTTAGCTGTGCCCCCCCTAGCATGTGGTTTCCGATTCTTTCTCAGCAAGTAGGAGTTTGTTTGGCGTTTGTCCTCGGTCGGAGGTTTAGACCGAGTGGCAGCTTCAGTTTAGATAGCTTGGGATGACCAAGAAAAGTCTGAGTTCGTCATGTTTATGGCTGCACTAGACTAGAATTAGCTAGTCTAGCGAAAGCTGATCCGAGTGTAGTGGCAGCTACTAAGGAGGTTGAACCTGGATCATGACACTGTGTCTATATATATATATATATATATATATATATATATATATATATATATATATATATATATATATATATATATATATATATATATATATATATATATATATATATATATATATATATATATATATATATATATATATATATATATATATATATATATATATATATATATATATATATATATATATATATATATATATATATATATATATATATATATATATATATATATATATATATATATATATATATATATATATATATATATATATATATATATGTATATAGTGAACAGAGAGATACTGAGAAGAAAAAAGAGAAAACTGAACTGAAAAGGAGAGAGAGAGAGAGAGAGAGAGAGAGAGAGAGAGAGAGAGAGAGAGAGAGAGAGAGAGAGAGAGAGAGAGAGAGAGGGAGGCGAGACGAGTCGCAGACATGTCGAGACGAGAGATATGCCGAGAGTTTGCTGTAGAACTTTGCATACATTTTAAGTTGATCTTCCCCACCCATTTCCCTCATTTCCCTTCCTCTCTGAGAGTTTAAATTAGCAGAAGATATAGCAGATTTTTCTTTTCCCATAGTGTAAATAATTTTCACTCAGACCTCCAAATAGCTCCGCAATAATTTTTGTAAAATAATATTCACTCTGGGAGAGAGAACGACGTAGTGAGTAACAACGTGGCAAGTGGGACGAAAGTTCACCCCCCGCTCCGCTTCCTCCTTCCTTCTTTCCCTCCTTGTTCCCCTGGCCTGTCTGCGTTGGAGGGGGTGGGGGCAGGTGAGTTTACGGACGTTGTCAGCTTGATAGCCAGCTTGGTAGCCAGACGGATATCATAGGGAGTAGATGTGGTGGCGTGGTAAGGCGTTTTTAAGGAGGACATATCATTTAAAATCTAAGGTGTAATTACACCATCACGACTTACTATTATTATTGTATGCTATACAGGCCCTATGGGAAGCCAGGATCTGGGAGAAGCCAGATATTGAGCAAGAGAGCGTTTGTGGATCGAGTTCGGCTACTCTTGTGACTGTTCTTGTGTTGTCCGGCTATCTAGGGTATTTGTTTCGTTGTATAGAGTATTCTGACAGGAGCAGTCCTGTCCTCTCCCCCCTTCTGCCTAAGCGCAGTGTTTTTGTTGTGTCTCTGGTGTAGGTTTGAGTGTTGTTAGTGTATATATTGTTTGTTAAATGCTATTTGTATTGGATCCCACAGTCGTGAGTGGGACAAACTAGAGGATTGTACAATTTTGAGCCTGGCTATAGCCGTCTAGTTTCTTCCCGGATTTCCACCAGTGTTCGGTGAGAATCTAGCTTGCGGAAGATTTTTACATAAGCTTCTCTCTGGCCAGAATGGATATTATTCTCACTGGATGTGGGCAGTTTTTACTGCTGAGAGTGGTATTCCAATGAAATATTAAAACCCAGCTTCCCTAGTATGTAGTTCATCAGTTCTTTCCAATTTGAAGAATTATACTCCCTTCTTCACGGAGTGGTGACCAAATTGAGGCTGCATAGTTGTCGACGTCCATCAGGTTTCTGGATTCGTTGTGTTTATGATCAAAACAATATATATATATATATATATAGAGAGAGAGAGAGAGAGAGAGAGAGAGAGAGAGAGAGAGAGAGAGAGAGAGAGAGAGAGAGAGAGAGAGAGAGAGAGAGAGAGAGAGAGAGAGAGAGAGAGAGGGGACTACGTTTACTGCACCATTCCTAATCATCATTGAAAAGGAGAAAAGAAAGCAAACCCCAAAACACATAAAATATTACGGAGAGACAGAAGAGGAAGGCATGAGATGAGAGAAATGAGAGAAAGGGAAAGATGGAAATCATGTATGCTGAACAACGTGAAAAACGTAACAAAATAAGGAAATAAGGGATAATGGAAGAAGCCATGAGTCCTAGACATAGCCGTCCCTATAAGAAACATACCTACCTATTTCCACCAATTATCCACAGGGATAGCCATTTTGAATTACGGAGCAACATGGACATGGACAGGTCAATGTACCCAGAACCATATTAGAGTCTTATCTCTTTATCTACTCGTCATGTAACCAGAATTTTAAAGTAATTACTCTCCTGATTACACGTGTTGGAAGGCAGCGGGATGGGGGGACACATTAGAGGCGAGCGAAAAAATATAATCTTGCTGCGTTACGTAGTTGATAAATTAATTAATTGGTATCTCCAGCTACTGTGTAGCACGCGGAGGTGACGTTACTGTGTGAATAGTTAGGTTTGGTTCGGATAGATTGCCACCTTCGAATTCGAAGTGACAAGGATAAGAATTTTATACCTACTCCGCTATGCATCATATGCGTTCAGGGAATATATTTGATTTGCCTAATGCGTTGATCTGGTACTGTTTAGATCTCGGGGACAGCTTGCAGGGATAAGGGGCTTTAATAAATGGTACATACACAGAGACGGTTGATGAGAACACAGCCAACTTGGTGCATCAAAATAGTTTATCTCCTCATCCCTTAAGAGTCTTATATCTGCATGCCTCTGAAATGTTCACAAAAGTCAGTATGGTACCTCTGTGAGAGGAGTAATGTGTTAGCGATTTGATTGTGAACCAGCGTCGTCTGGTCTACGGAAAAAGTAAAAAAAAAAAAAAAAGTTTGTGAGAAGTTTGTAGGTGAGGTGGTACGTGATAGCGGAAGTAAAGCGTGAGGGTGTCTGTGTCCGTGATGCTACGGGGATGCACTGGTGAAAGGTGGATTGTGAGTTGTGAATAAGGTAGAATTGGAAGATGAACGAAATGTGACGGGAGTTGAGTGACTATATATACGTAGACAGGGATGTTCTGTCGTAACCCTCCTCCTTACCTTTAAGGGAAGGCAGAGGCTGCGCAGGAACTGCACTCCTTTTTTTATATATCAAACACTACAAGGTTTAAATCTAGGTAACCGAGAGTTAAGGCAGGGGTTCTCACAGTGGGGTAAGCCACAAACGCAGTTCAGAAACGTTAACACACATTCCAACGATACTCGCAGGCAACGAAAGACCAGAATTACAGCACATATTAAAACATCGAGTGACCTTTCAATAAATCTTGACGTCACTATTCACTTTACTTTAGCAGGATTTTATCGACCAACTCAGGTCATTCAGTAGCATATAACATGTAAGGACACACTTAACATAATCACATAAGAGAATAATCAAATGTAACATTAAAATATTAGCACTACATGCGAAGTGCCACAAAAAATATTAAAATCACTCGTCAAGATTCAGCATTATATTAACACTTGGAAAATGACATAAAATATATGGGGACCACAGTATACTGAAACAACATATTAAATTGAGACACACAAGGCACTTAGGAAAAATCTTCTAAGTATTACTTACGACCAAGACGAGGCAGAGAACGACTAGGAGCTTCATGGTGCTGTCGAGTAGGAGCACCTTTCAGGAACTTGTAACACTCCATTCTTGGAGTCTAGTTAGGTCTGAGAGAATCGTTCGCTACTTCGCCTTATGTTCCATTTTGACGACGGCAACATCGACCTACGTACATTGCTATCTACTACTACATAAGGAGTTATCCTTAAGGTTCAAAATCTAACTAGTTAGTACACTCATCTCTTCCTTCAACCCACACGATCACCAGGATGTTGTAGGTGCGTAAGAAACATGTCTCGTAGGTAGTCTATGGTTAACCACCTTTACACGCGAACATATATTGGTTTTTCTATGTCCTTCTAGCTCGTGCATTACTGAAGTTAACAGTGGGTCACTGTTTTGTGTTTTTTGAGGTTAGCGACTGTAAGGTAACTTGATCACAAGATTGATTGCGAATAGGCTAGGTACATTAACTACACGGCCTTAGTCATCTTTACTCGGCGCTCGTGTGCCTCGGCATCAGGGCAGGCACTGTCCTGTTCGTGTGACCAGGGGTGCCGTAAGCCTCACGAATGGTCGCGGCGGTGACCAGTGACCTCTGGGGCAATGCTTTAGGCCTGGGTGCCTTGGCGACAACACATCCTTGGCTTGGCTACGACAGTTCTATGATTTCATGTGGAGGTGATGGCGTATGTGAAGAGTGGCGATGTGGTGGAAGTCGTCAAATAGACGTGACGGATGTTGTGGTAGAGGTTATTTCGTGGTGATATTACTCTACTCTAACCGTTAAGGAGTAATTTTGTGTTCCGAGTTTCAATGTGTATGAGGGTGTAGTTCAGTAAGTGGGCTCAAAGTTCTCGTTATTTCTTTCGTAAACTGTAGTTTGGCACAAAGCTTAAATTTTCAAACTATTTTCCTACGGCTCTATCTCTCTGTAACTTCACTTCATTTTTTTTTCTGCCCGTTCTACTGAGGTAGACGATCACTATTCCTCTTTTAAGTCTATTAAATAAGAGTGATGTTTCTCAGGATTCTGTCCTGTCATCCATTGTCTTTCAACAGCATTCTTCTATAATCTAATTTAGCTGTGATTTATGCCTCTCTTACATAAAAAAAAAAAATATATATATATATATATATATATATATATATATATATATATATATATATATATATATATATATATATATATATATATATATATATATATATATATATATATATATATATATATATATATATATATATATAAACCAACAACTAACACACGGGAATGTTCAGCAAAGGTAACTAAAGTGTTTCAGTGTTAACTCCTTCGATTTATTTGGATTCAGCCTTTTGCCTGGATTCTACCAGGTTTGAATTCGTTTGTTCTTCGTGAGGCTGCCAGTAACATGCAAAACAAGATGCGGCAGTATTTAGTTTATCCCGTGTTTAGTGTACTCACCGGACGCAGCAGGCACATATCCATATTCTGAGACAATATGTTCTATATCTTTTTTTCTAATATAATTGCGTAGAGGTAACTTATGCAGTACCCCCTAGTGATTGTATTTGTTTAGATATTTAATTATTACGCATTTTATGAATGGAAGCGTGATCTCATCGGCAGGAAGGAGGTTTCGTCTTCTGCAGCGCAAACCACGAAAACAAATGAAGGGGGCTCCGTGGTGGTGCTTGCTGCTGTGGGCAGTTTGTGGTGATGTCATACAAGCAACACACCAACCCAACATTGTGTTTATCATATCTGATGACCAAGGTGAGAGAGAGAGAGAGAGAGAGAGAGAGAGAGAGAGAGAGAGAGAGAGAGAGAGAGAGAGAGAGAGAGAGAGAGAGAGAGAGAGAGAGAGAGAGAGAGAGAGAGAGAGAGAGAGAGAGAGAGAGAGAGAGAGAGAGAGAGAGAGGGGGGGGGGGGCATCAGCCTTACACCTTCGTACATTCAAGTTGGAGGTTTCAAGACATTTTATCCTTCAAGTTTTATATATTTATTTATTTATTTATTTTATCTTTCTTTAGGGATTGGCACCACACAGGGATTTTTCTCCCGTTATTTTTGTTTCCTTAGGCTAATGCTCCTTTTATACAATATAAACTAACTGCCGGCTTATGCCCCTGTATACGAATAATCGGGCCCTGGTTCAAATTTGTGAAGGGTCAGTGGGAGCAATGATCATCCTCTCCTCGAAGTGGTAGGTAATTGGGGAAAGTAGACTGTGGAAACAGTGGCTGTCTCTTCTGGAGAAATGCACATCAGGCATAGGCTCAAAGACCAATAAGACAGAGATAAGTAATGAGGTCACGTTCGCCCGTTTTGTGTTCCCATAATATTATCTTTACCTGTACCTATTTTTCGTTGATGATGTTATTGTCTGAAAATGTAGACACACTGGCTCTCCATTCAGTTTCTTTATAAAAAAAAATAAATAAATAAGTAGAGTTTTTTTAGTTAAGCAAACCCAATGTGATCGTACTGTATATTTGCAACTATAAATGGGAATTCAGCAAAGCATTTCCACAATTAACAACTTATTCATGTATCTGGTAATAAAATTTCGTGGCATAGTACTAAGTGTTTGGTCCATGCACCTGTCTTTCTTGGTATAATAAGTTGTCAGATTTTATATTTTATATTTTTATATCATCTTCTGTATCAGTAAACTATTGAACTAAATTTCTTTCCCATTTATACATATATCTAGAATAATTGCTATCCTTTCAAGTTTTATATTAATTACTGGAAATATATACACCCCTTACCATTAAATATTTCACTTGGGAACGAGAATTCGAAAATTAAGTTTTCGGGTCCAAGAAAATGTATTGTATATCTTGAATACTTGCAATCTGAGAAATGTCATAATATCTGGATTTTACTTGCTAAAAAAAAAAAAAAGTATTGTTATAATAGCAACACTTCCCATAATTAAGAAAATCTTCATTAAAGATAATTATGTAATGTTGCAGTCATGGACATAAAATGATAAATTTGCTGTCAGTTGACGTTATTCTACTGTTACATCCTCGGCGCCTATGGGCCTATACGCTCGCACACACACACACACACTCACACACACACACACACACACACACACACACACACACACACACACACACACTATATATATATATATATATATATATATATATATATATATATATATATATATATATATATATATATATATATATATATATATATATATATATATATATATATATATATATATATATATATATATATATATATAAACGGTTTATTATTCAGGCACTTAACAAACTGAAAATGTAGAGGGGTGGGGAAATACTTAACATTGATCCTGAAGGTATATATATATATATATATATATATATATATATATATATATATATATATATATATATATATATATATATATATATATATATATATATATATATATATATATATATATATATATATTTAAACAAAATAAGAAACTGGTTGATACGGTCAACGATATCCCTTATGAAAGCTTACAATTTCATAACATTACCTAATTCAGTTACCTAATTCAATAGATTAAAATATCCCAAGACGACTGCTTTCCTTCAAGAGGTATTAGACATCTGCTGAAATGATGATTCCAACCACTTATGTCTCAAACAGTGGATCAGGAGAGTGTTGCGAATTTATCAATGACCCTGCTTTGATACTGAATGTTTCCCTCTGTGTCTCACAACACAAGGGGCAGTCACAGCCTGCCCTCTCCAGACAACTCTGTTCCTTCACACAATTCAGTATGCACCTAATTACATGTAAACCTCATCACTCAAAATTCTAAATTCAATATGGCGATTCCTACACCAACCTCGTAGTTATCGTCTGGAGGGGACCACACAAAAATTAATGTCCTCAGGTCAGACTGCTATTCAGGTATCGAGTGCCCTAACACCTCACTCAACGTTTTCTTCATTAAATTCTGCAACATTTGCGGCCTTAGATCTAATTTTCAATCTGTGGAACACCACACTAAAATCATCTTTTCCTCACCGAAACACAGGTGTCTGAGGCAACTGACAGTAACCTTTTGCTGCTCCCTCTCCTACTTTATTTATTTTCATTTTCAGTTCCAAACCTTAGTTTACCTCAGCCTGTCCTCGTGTTATACACGATAGAGAAGCGTACCACAAACGTTACCTGACCATTCCATCACCAGAATCTCATTCACTCTATATTTCTGCTTGGAATCATGGAAAATCTGTTCTCCAACTAGCCAAAAAATCCTACATCAACAAAAAATGTCAAAATCGTCCTAGGACTAAAAATATCTCTAATAATTGTGCTTCTTCATCTTTTCCTCCTTTACTTCAACCTAATGGCACTACTCCCATCTCATCTATCTTTACAGCTGAACTCTTTGCTCAAACGTTTGCTGAAATTTCATGCTACTCATTACGATCTTTCACGATGATGTTTTTCATGCCCTCGCTGGCCTTAACCCTCTGAAGGCTTATGGAACTGATGGGTTCCCTCCTTTCCCTCCTGTTGTTCTCCGAGACTGTGCCTCCGTGCTTGCACTAATGTTTGCCTAGTCAAACAAAACTCTTTTTGCTCTGTCTATCAACATCCACCTTTCCTTACTTATGAAAGTTTGTTTACATTCAGCCTGTTTAAAAAAAAAAAATAAATAAATAAATAAATAAAAAATGACCACTCTAATGCGTTCTCTTCCGTCTTCTTGTTTCAGTTCCCGTCCTCTCTAAAGTTTTTTTTTTTTAATCTGTCCTCAACAGGGAGATTTTTTTAAATTCCATGACTTCACAACCTTAGGAGGAGGAGGCAGTAGACACCTGCCGAAACGATAATTACTCCCAGTGAGGTCTAAAGCACTGTTCATGTGGTGCTGTGAACTTATCATTAAACCCAGCTGTGACCTCACTGAACGTTTCCCTTTGTGTCTCACAACACAAGGGGGCAGTCACAGTCTGTCCTCTAAAGAAAACTTTCTTCCTCCACACAAAATTACAAGCACATAATAACAAACACACCCTTTACTCAAAAATTTCAAAATTATTATGGCGACTCCTACACCTTCGTGGTGATGTTTTCCATTCCTTCGCCGGTCTAAACCCTCGGAAGGCTTATGGACCTGATGGGGTCCCTCTTGTTGTTCTCTGAAATTCTGCTTCCGTGCTTGCACTTTGCCTAGTCAAACTCTTTCAACTCTAACAATCAGCATCTACCTCTCCTTCTTGCTTGAAGTTTGCCTACATTCAGCCTGCTTCTAAAAAGGGTGACCATTCTAATCTCTCAAACTATCGTCCTATTGGTTTAATTTCCTACCTATCTAAAGTTTTGAATCTATCCTCAACAGGAAGATTCTTAAACACTTATCACTTCGGAACCTTTTATCTGATCGCCAGTATGGCTTCCGTCGAGACCGCTCTGTTGGTGATCAGGCTTTCCTTACTGTGTCTTGGTCATCTCTTTTAGCGATTTTGATGAAACTTTTGCTGTTAACTTAGGCATATCAAGAACTTTTAATGGAGTCTTGCACAAAGCTTTTGATTTCCAAACTGCCATCCTAAGGCTTCTACCCTTCACTCTGCTGCCGTGATAGACGGTCACTGTTCTTCTAAATTTATTAACAGTGTTCAGGGTTCAGGGCTGTTACCCACTCTCTTCATCAGTGATCTTCTAAACCAAGCTTCTTGTTCTATCCAGTCCTACGTTGATGATACCTTCATGCACTTTACCACATACATTCGTAAACGTCCAACTCATCAGGAAATAAACAGTTCACGCAGGGAAACCACAGAACGCCTGATTTTTTTTTCTTATCTTTCTACAATTTCTGATTGGGGCAGAGCAAACTTAATATTGTTCAATGTCTCAAAAACTGAATTCCTCCACCTATCAACTCGACACTACCTTCCTGATAACTATCCCCTCTTCCTCAGCGACACTCAACTGTCCCCTTCTACACTGAACATCCTCATCAGTCTGTCCTTTACTTAAAAATCTAAACTGAAACTTTCACGTCTCATCTCTAGCTAAAACTGCTCCTATGAAGTTAAGCGTTTCAGTCGTCTCGCCAGTTTTTCTCACCTCACAAGGTGCTAGCTCTTTACAGGGGCCTTATCTGTCCTTGTATGGCATATGCTTCGCATGTATGTCGGGATCTACTCATACCGCTCTTTTAGACAGGGTGGAATGAAAAAGCATTTCATCCTATCAAGTCCTCTCCTCTGAGTAACTGACTGTCTTCAGCCTATTTCCCATCGCTGTAATGTTGCATCTCTTGCTATCTTATAACGCTATTTTCATGCTAACTTCTCTTCGGAACTTGGCAACTGCATGGCTCCCCTCCTCCCCAGTTTTCTCCATCTCTCTAAAGTAAGAGTTAACCAGTATTCTCAGTCATTCATTGGTAAACTCTGGAACTCCCTTCCTGCTTTTGTATTTTATCTTTCCTATGACTTGAACTCTTTCAAGAGGGAAAGGTTTCAAGACACTTATCCTTTAATTTTCGGCGACCTTTTTTGACCCTGTTCGGGGACCAGCACCTCAATGTTTTTTTTTGTTGTTTTTTTTTACATTTTTGTTGCTCTCGGCCAGTGCCTCTCCTACATGAAAAAAACTCAAAAACTGTTTCAGTTTAGATTACTTTTTAATTGCTTATTTAAAATGACTTTTATATAAATATGATGAATAAACTAAAAATAAATAAATAAATAAAACCTCCAGAAAAACAAGAAATCCTCCCCAAACAAAAAAAAAAAGTGGGTTAGATTAAAAAAAAAAAAAGCTTTTCCAATCATACTCAAGAGGAATGTTTCAAGGTACTTATTCTTTAATATTTGATGATCGTTCCTGACTTCTATTTAGGGAATGGCATCTCAGTGAGCCCCCTTTTTTTTCTCTTTGTTACTCTTGACCGATGGTCGATTTTGTTACTCTTGAGCGATGCCCCCTCGTATAGAAGAAGATGAAGAAGAAGAAGAAAAAATAAATAAATAAAACGGATCAAACAACACTCCGACTTTTCGTTTCGGAAGGTGAACACGTGTGAATGTAATTATGTGTTTTCACATGTGTGTGTGTGTGTGTGTGTGTGTGTGTATTCGTGGGTTCTTCCAAATTAAGCCAAATATTTTAATCAAAACCCATTACATGGATATATGATTTTTTTTTTATTTGTATGTAATTATCGTGTATTAATTGTACGTATTTTTCATCGTTGTTTAAATGAATTTCTGGTCCAGGTTTTGCTGACGTGTCCTGGCACGACAAAAGAGTCATAACACCCAACCTGCAGCAGCTATTGGACGACGGCGTTAAACTTAATTACAACTATGTACAGCCACTCTGTACTCCTACACGCTCTGCCATTATGACTGGCTACTATCCCTACCACCTTGGAAGGCAGGTGAGGCTCATTTCTCGATCTCGTATAATGCGTGTGTGTGTGTGTGTGTGTGTGTGTGTGTGTGTATGTGTGTGTGTGTGTGTGTTATAATAAAAATTTACACCTAATCAATTTCATAACTTAAATTTTCAGACAGTGTGGAAGTAATTTGCTTCGCCAAGCCATGATATTATAAATCAGCAATCAACCGATTCGATTTTCTGGAAGCTAGTTGACATTAAAACGAAAAAGGATGAAAGTATGAGAACTGAACATTACATAAAAATCCTAGATGTGAATAAAACAATAAAAGATGTAAAAAAAAAAGTGTCAAATATTACATATACTTTACCGAACTTTCAGTCGAGTGACATCGGTAATCACGGGATGCCATCGTTATATATATTTAGCGAAGCTTATCACGACCACCATCGTTCATCTTTCACCAACCAGCAGCAATATCTAGTCCATGAATTTGTTTCTTTGATTTACATTCTCTCGTTTCCTCTCAACTATTCCCAGCAGACACATTTTCTCAATCTTTTCTGATCTTAAGATATGGCCAATAAACTTGAGATGTCTCCTTATGTAATGAATTATATTCCTTTGTATTCCTGCTCTTCTCAGTGCCACCTCATTCCTTTTTCGTCCTGTCCAGAATATTTTCATCATTCTTCAAAGAAGGATGTAATCAACGTAGCGTATGCTGGTCACATTTTTACCGCCTATCTTTATGCTTTTCACTTCTTCAACTTCTTCAGTGCATGTCTCTAAAAAAAAGAATAAATCTTCTTACGTCCTCTCCATCTAGCTCAAAATTTAGAATTCCATATGTAATAGTGTCGAACACGTTTTCAGAGTCCACAAAACACATGCACATTTCTTTTTCTATAATAATCTTATAATAATGTTCTTCTACATAGCTGTCTATCTTATGTCTATATCTGTTTCTTTGGTATTGTAATAAAACATGATTCTCGGATTTTCTGTGATACATACCTTGAGTCATACACAAACTTACATAATCTTGTTATTCTATATACTAAAAATTCCCTAAGGGCTTCCAGCTTTTCTACTGAGATCCCATCCTCCCCAACCGCCTTTCCATGTTTCATATCTTTCATGGCCTTCTGTACTTCTTCTTTCAAAGTAACTGGTCCATATGGATATTCTAATACTTATCTACTTGCTCTTATATCTTCATCCAGCGTTTTCATGAACTCTTCCCATACATCAAGAACGTCTGTGTTCTCTCTCTCTCTCTCTCTCTCTCTCTCTCTCTCTCTCTCTCTCTCTCTCTCTCTCTCTCTCTCTCTCTCTCTCTCTCTCTCTCTCTCTCTCTTTCTTTCTCTCTCTCTCTCCATCATAACATTAACTTGGGTGTTAGTTATGAAGGAGCTTTTTGTTGGGCTTCTGCTTCCTGATACTTCATTTTTTTTTCCATACATTTGTTTAAAATGTATTTTCTGTATTTGTTCTACTTCCTCACATCTTTACGTGAGCCAATCTTCTTTCCTCTCTTTATATTACCTTTTCATATCTCTGATCATTTTTTTTTTGTATCTTTCCGGAACCGGATCCCCTTTCAGAAGTCTGCTTTCCTCCATCATCCCCAGGATCTCCTCAGTCATCATCTGTCTTACTCTTTCTTCTGGGTACGAACATTTTTTTTTTATTTACTTTTTTCTTATACATAAACCTACAGTGGTACCGGGTATTACAATCGTGACCTCTTTTATAACATTTACAGAAATTTGTTCGACATTGCTTCTTACTCAGTACAAAAGTTACACTTTACATATTCTGACCACCAAACCTAGATGACTGCAGTACTGCCTGACGAAGTCCTATTTCCGTGTCCGTACGCCGAGGCTGGATACAAATATCAAGCTGATATATGATACAGACTGATACATATCGTTTCCATTGGAATCTATGATAACATCTATAACATTTCGGGGATCACCTTATCCTCAGTCAACCAATGGAAAGGCAACTGTAAAATTATCTCGGGGATTACCAGAAATCTTATCTAAAGCGACGTCGTTTCGCCATGCGTTAAGTCTATGTCGATTCACCTACAGTTGCTCTTTACTGCTGGTGTTGTTTTCTTCGATCACACGTAGTTTCTCTCGAGGATTATGATTCCCTGGATGAGCAGTCCTTCTGTGAAACAAGTGAATCCAAAAAGTAAATAACGTATTTTCAGCCATATAAGACGCATTCTATTTATTTATTTATTTATTTATTTATTTATTTATTTATTATTATTATTATTATTATTATTATTATTATTTTATATATTTATTTATTTTTAAGAAAAGAGGATTCGAGAAATGACACTCCATTTTATATCCTGATGGTTATGTTTAATAAGTCTAGGAGTTATATTATTGGTACAAAACTTGCACCTGAAACATGTTGGTGTTTATCTGGTGAAATATATGAACAACAGTTCACAGATATCCACAGAATGAAATATATATGTCTATAAATTATTTGATAATGAATGAAAATAAAAAAGAATGGTAAAAACATGAAATTAACATAAAATCTTATAGATCATTGTCTTAATGAGACGAACATTGTACAGCTACATACTGTGAGCATGATAAAAGAAAATTATTTGCCCTCATCCTGATGCATGATTAAGCGAAAAGAAAAACCAGTTTCGTCCCCTCTTAAGACATGGAGTCACATTTTTTGGAACTTTTAGGGCACATTTATTTATTTATTTATTTATTTATTTATTTATTTATTTGTTTTTATTGATGTTGGGGGAGCAGTATGGGTATATAGGCAAGACCAGATGGAGCTTTGGGTGTATAAACTGTAGCCAGTGATGTATCCAGCGTAACTAACACTCCCAAGCCACTACGCTAGCGGAATGGGAGTTTATATATTGTTATTTTATCTCTAATACCTGTTGACCTAAAACACCAACGACATGGACAATAACACCCTTGCAAAGGATTTGGATAGGTGATTTTTATGGTATTTCTTTCATGATGCCAGTTGAAATATTTAAGGAAATATTATTTTTTTTCCGATTCCATCTTGCCAAATTATAGATGCGTCTTATCTTACGTGAAATTCGGTAAATAAAAAAAAATAAATAAATAAGTAATAACTATTATAATGATGATGATGATGATGGTGATGATGATGATGATTATAATAATAATAATAATAATAATAATAATAATAATAATAATAATAATAATAATAATAATAATAATAATAATAATAGTAATAATAATAATAATAACAATAATAAAAGTAGTAGTAGTAGTAGTAGTACTAGTAGTAGTAGTACTAGCACTTAAACTGTGCTCATGGAATCAATACAGTCACTTTTCACATTTTTTATCTATCTGCTAATTGGATCTGTTATCGCGTTTAAATAACGTTCTTAAATTAATTTCGACAAATTAACTTTGCCCCCTCATCTTGACTGCAATATATCACATACTAGAAGAGTTGACCTCGCCTGTAACGAAATCGGATCCTATCCAGCCACTGTAGTTGGCCTATAATAATTTTTGAAGCATCATGTTCTTTTGATATAAGGTTTGTGCGTTGTGTAGAGAGGAAAGGGACCGCCCGCTTCCTCCTCCTCGCCAACCCCCACTTCCCCCCACCTACATGAGTCACTACCTGAGACAAGCTATCGTGTCACTTTCTCACGGGATTTCGTTGTACAGCCAAGCTAGAGGAAAGACACATATCGTTAGAGGCGGAACAAGGCAAACAAACATAGGGGGAATATATATATATATATATATATATATATATATATATATATATATATATATATATATATATATATATATATATATATATATATATATATATATATATATATATATATATATATATATATATATATATATATATATATATATATATATATATATATTATATGCAACTGGTTCTAAAAGTTCTGCTGGGAGCTCTAGAACTAGAGGATATAGAGTTTCTCTGTTGGACAGTAGTTGTTTTCTCACTTCCCGGGCTTTACCGCGTTTAGGTTGTAGTGGCCTGTCCTCAGGAAGACTAATTATACTGCTGGGCAACAGAAGGATATAATAATCTGTGGGTGTGGACAGCCCGTCTTATTGCAGGAAGTAGCTCACAAATTATCATAAACTTCATAAGTGTGTGTGTGTCCTTTATCGTAGCTGTGCCCCTAGAGCATGTTTGCAACTTTTCTCAGCAAATGGAAGTTATTTGTCCGTTGTAAAACTTCCTTCCTTATCGGTGGGTGAAACAGGGTAGCGACCGCATATATTTAATCGTTCCAGGAGACCAGAAGGTCCTGTAACGGGAATTTCAGACCTGCAACGAGCTAGGCAAGAGGGAGCATCGGGAAGCTGACTCGAATTAGTGGCAGCTGTGAGAGGGGCTGAATCTGTGGTCGTAATAATAATAATAATAATAATAATAATAATAATAATAATAATAATAATAATAATAATAATAATATATATATATATATATATATATATATATATATATATATATATATATATATATATATATATATATATATATATATATATATATATATATATATATATATATATATATATATATATATATATATATATATATATATATATACTCGTATATATACAAAAAAAAAAAAATATGCACCTCATATTTATGATGGAATCATGCCAAGTTTGTTCTCCACCTACTCAAAAACTCCTTCATTAATAGGAACCTAACTCCCTTCATCATTTTTGCCACCTAGCCAAAAACACTTCTAATAACTTTGCTTCTTCATCTTTCCCTCCTCTATTGCCATCTCAAGTATTTCTAAACCTGAACTCTTCGCTAAAACCTTTGGTAAAAACTCTACCTTTGATGACTTGTTCTTCCCTCTCCTCCACCCTCTAACTACTTCATTGCTGGCCTTAACCCTAGAAAGGCTTATGGACCTGACGTGGTCCCTCCTCTTTGTTCTCCGAAACTGTGCCTCCGTGCTTGCACCTTAGTTAATCAAACTCTTCTAACATTCCTTCTTGCCTATATTCACCATGTTTCTAAATAGGGTGACCGTTCTAATTCTTCAAACTTATTGGCTTAATTTTATCTTATGTTTTATTTATTATTATTTTTATTTATTTATTTATTTTTTTATCCTCAGCACGAAAATTCTTAAACATCTATCACTTCATAACCTTATATCTGATCACCAGTATGGGCTCTGTCGAAACTCCTCTACTGATGATCTTTTAGTTTTCCTTACTGAGTCTTGGTCATCTTCTTTTAGAGATTTTGGTGAAACTTGCTCTGTTCCCGTAGATGTATCAAAAGCTTTTGATGGAGTCTGGCACAAAGATTTGATTTCCAAACTTCTTTCTTATGGCTTCTCTCCTTCTCTCTGCAGCTTCATCTAAAGTTTCCTTTCTGACTGTTCTATTGCTGCAGTGGTAGACGGTCACTGTTCTTTACATAAATCCATTAACAGTAGTGTTCCTCAGTGTTCTGCCATGTCAGTCACTCTCTTCCTATTATTCATCAATGATCTTTTAAGCTAAACTTCCTGTTCTATCTACTCCTACGCTGATGATACCACCATGTACTTTCGTAAATGTCCAACTCTTCAGGAAATAAACAGTTCACGCAGAGAAGCCACAGAACGCCTGATTTATAATCCCTCTACAATTTCTGATTGGGGCAGAGCAAACTTAGTATTATTCAGTGCCTCAAAAACTGAATTCCTCCATCTATCAACTCGACACAGCTATCCCCTCTTCTTCATAGACACTCAACTGTCCCCCTTTTCTACACTGTACATCCTCGGTTTGTCCTTAACTTATAATCCAAAGTGGAAACTTCACACCTCATCTTTAGCCAAAACAGCTTCTATAATGTTAGGCGTTCTGAGCTATCTCCACCAGTTTTCTGATCCCCCAACCCCCCACAGCTGCTAACTCTGTACAAGGGCCTTATCCATCCATGTATGAAATATGATTCACATGTATGGCAGGGGATGTCTACTCATTCTGTTCTTTTAGACAGGGTGGAATCAAAATTTTTATTGTCTTATTGTCTTCAGCCTCTCTCTCAGCGAGGCAATGACAGATCTCTCGCTATCCTTTAACGCTGTTTTCATGCTAACAGTTCTTCTGATCTTACTAACTTCATACCTCTCATCCTCCCGCGAGCTCGCTGCACAAAATTTTTTTTTTCTTTCTCTCATATTTATTCTGTCCATCTCTCTAATGGAAGAGTTAAACAGTATTCTCAATCAGTCATCCATTTCATTTCTCTGCTAAACTCTGGAACTCCCTTCTTGCTTCTGTATCTCTTCTTTCCTATGATTTCAATTCTTTGAAGTGGGAGGTTTCAAAACACTAATCCATTAAATAATGTGACACGCTTTTGACTGTTCGAGGCCCGGCACCTCAGGAGACCTTTTTTTATTATTATTATTATTATTTACTATTATTATTATTATTATTATTGTTATTATTATTATTATTATTATTATTATTATTATTATTATTATTATTATTATTATTATTATTATCATTATTATTACTCTAATATATATATATATATATATATATATATATATATATATATATATATATATATATATATATATATATATATATATATATATATATATATATATATATATATATATATATATATATATATATATATATATATATTGTTATGACCACAAATCCCTGCCCTTCCCACAATTACTTGAAGTGGAATGTGGTCTGATCATTTTGCACTGAGCGTTTAAGTGTTGTCCTTTCCAGGGATTCAGTGGCTTGCGGCACTGGCAAACTTGTACTAGGCCAGTTATAAAATTAGAGCCTGTGTCGCTGATAACTTCACTCCCTACATACCACCTCTCTCTCTCTCTCTCTCTCTCTCTCTCTCTCTCTCTCTCTCTCTCTCTCTCTCCATTGTGAATTTCTTTTAAATGTCATAGGTTTCCTTTTAGATATGATATTTCCTTTAAACTATGATGTTATATTTTTAATCTTTAATTACGACTTTTTTTCACACCATCATCAAGATAAAAGTCAAGTCATATTGGTAACTTTCGCTGTACTGGCAACACCCCTTGGGGGGGTCAAGTAATGACCCCCTAGTAGCCTTTTCTTCCCCCCTAAAAAATACTTATTTACTGAGTAAGTAAGCTTTTTTCTCGGCTGTGGAGGTGACAAGAACGACAAGGGGAGGTGGTTTCCATCCTGGCTGGCGGTGCGCGAGGAAGTGACCACGGATTAACACGGTTCCTCTGACCGTGTGACCTCACTCGGTCACCCATGAAGACGTGACAACTCCTGGAGGAAACGGTGTCAAGTGTTGTGGTGTTTGCAAAAAATAAATAAATAAAATAACAATGCAAGAATCATTAAAAAAAAAAAAAAACATATGTTACATTAACTTGCCTTTTTTAGAGCATCACAGTGCATATATATACTACAACACCATTTAATATCGAGGTAGGAAGTACCTGACATAGGGTGTGTCTTGCTATAAGTGTGGCACCGCCGCAGGCCGGGGAATCCCCGGAAAGGACAACACCTATATGCTCAATTCAAAATGGTCAGACCATACCTTCCCCCAAGTCACCCCTTACATGACTGGGAACATGGATTAAGATGTGCTGCAAGGTCCTCTTTTGACTCTTGCACCCTTCCACCATCGGTCGTAACACGAGCTAAGTCAAATGAGGTGGCTAGTCTGTTTCTCCCACCAGCACACAAGAAAATAGTTCAACTACTAACTCTAACAGCTGGGCAAGAATCGACAGTCACGTTCTAGGGAGAGACAATTACGAGCGGTATATAAGCGCGTTGCACAACCGCCCTCAATAACAAATCCGCCCACTGTCCAAAACTTTATATCTCTTGGTGAGTAGTGTTGTTTACTGCCTCCTAGATGCCAGGCCTTGACAGGGCGTGCGGAGGGAGTAAAATTTTAAGAACATAAAAACATAAGAATATAAGAAATAAGGGAAGCTGCAAGAAGCGACCAAGCTTACACGTGGCAGTCCCTATATGAAATATACCTACATATTTCCACCTATCATCCCCATCCATAAACTTGACTAATCTTCTCTTAAAGCTCTCTAATGTCTTAGCACTAACAACATTATTACTCATCTACCACTCTATTTGAGAACCAATTTCTTCTTATCTCTTTCTTAAACCTAAATTTTTCAAGCTTGAACCCATTAATTTTTGTTCCCTCCTGCTTGCTGATCATAAGAATTTTGCTTACATCCCCCCTTGTTATAACCCTTATACCACTTAAAGACTTCTGTCGGGTCCCCTCTTAACCTGCGTCTCTCTAAAGAATGTAAACTTAACAGCTAAAATCTCACCTCGTAAGGAATGCTTCTCATCCCCTGAATCATTGTAGTCACTCTCCTCTGTAGTGATTGTAATAGACCTATATTTTTCCTGTAATGTGGGGACCAGAACTGCACAGCGTAGTCTAGATGAGGTCTGACCAGCGCGAAATATAACTTTAATATTACTTCGGTCCTTCTGCTTTTAACATTCCTAAAAATTAATCCTAATACCCTGTTTGCCCTGTTTCTGCCCCTTATGCATTGCTTTCTTAGACGGAGTAACTCCTAAATCTTCCTCGTACCCTCTACCTACCAGAGTTTCGTTGTTTATTTTGTACCTACTCTGAGTTTCCTCTACCTACGCTAAGTACTTTGCATCTGTTGATATTAAACTGCATTTGCCCTCTGTCCGTCCATTCATTCATCCTTTCATCCTATCTCAATCTGCCTGCAAGGCGATGGCATCCGATCCTGACCTAATTAATCTACCTATCTGTGTCATCCGCAGATTTACTAACATCACTACTGATTTCACTATCCAAGTCATTGATATATATTAAAAACAACAATGTCCCTAATACTGATCTCTGTGGCACCCTACTAATTGGATTTAGAGCCGTTTATTACAACTCTTTGTCGCCTATCGCTTAGCCATGACCTTATCCAGCCTAACACCTTCCCATCTATCCCGTGTGCCCTAACCGTTCTCAGAAGCCTCTGATGGGGTATCTTGTCAAAAGCTTTACTAAAGTCCAGATATAGGATGTCATAACTATCACCATTATCTACTGCCTCGTATACTTTATTGTAAAAAACTTAACAAGTTCGTCAGACAAGACTTCCCCTTCGTGAAACCATACTGTGACTGATTTATCAAGTTATGTTTGTTTAAATGCTCCCTAATTTTCCTCGCTATCATTGACTCCAATATTTTACCTACAACTGAAATTAAGCTGACAGGTCTATATTAGGACGCTAAAGTTTTATCTCCTTTCTTAAAGATGGGTACCCACATTAGCCTGCCTCCACAATACTGGTACCTCACCTGACTCAAGTGATTTCTTAAAGAGAGAAACTAACGGCTCACTAATAACCTCTTTGATTTCCTTAAGTATTATGGGATATATTTCATCTGGTCCTGGTGTCTTGAATTTTTTTAAGCCTATCTCCTGTTTCACTATCTTCTTAGTTATGGAAATATCTGTCAGCTTCTCATCTGCTCTAAACATTTGTTCACTATTTCCTGCATGTTTTCCTGGGTGAAGACAGTTAAAAAATACTCATTCAGAATTTTACTAATATCCTCCCCAGAACTAACCAGCTCCCCATCTGCTGCCTTTAATGAACTTATAGTATCCTTATTCTTCGTCCTATATACTTGATAAAAATCCCTTGGGGTCCGTCTTCGCCTGGCTGGCTATCTTTAATTCATAATTGCCTTTAGCATTCCTCGTTAACCTCCTCACTGTTCTAATTCATTATATTGTGCTTTTAAAACCTCTTCACCTGCCCTTAATCTTTTATATATACCTCTATATAATATTTTTACCTAGCAGTCATCCATTTGGGGTAATTTTTCTGTGATTTTATTGTTCTATACGGGATGTTTACTAACTGACCTGTATGCAGTTTATCTACGAAGTATTTATACAACTCATGTACATTTACTTCTCTTAATCCCCTCAACTCGCCCCCTTCTATCATCTCCATTCCCTCATCTACTTGTCTCGACCTCACCTCTCCCATTTCAGCATAACCTGACCTTCCAATATACTCACACCTATCTCCGCCCCTTCTGGACACATCTTCCCTCCTCTTTTCCTACACCCTCACACCTCATCTCTCTCATCCTGCCTTATCTTCTCTCAACTCCGTCCCTGACCTGACCTCACCCTGCATCCGTTGTCAGTCAACTCCTTGGAGGTACCTCTTTAATTCCTCAAAATCTGCTCTCCTAAAGTCAAGTATTTTATTAGTGTTTTTGCTTCTAAAAGTTTCCTCCCATTTTAATTTGTACCTAATTTCCCAATGGTCAATGTTACCTAACTGTCCTCCAACTTCTACCTGCGTGACTGCCTCCTCCCTCTTAGTAAGAATTAGATCTAGAATATTGTTCCCCCTTGTGGGTTCTAGGACTACCTGTTTTAAGAAAATTATCCTGAATTACCTTAAGAAATTTCTCTACTTCCTTGTTACCCACCATCAGACTCCAGTCGATATTCCTAAAATTAAATTCTCCTCACTGTACCTTCCTGCTCTATTTATTTCCGGCCACAGTGAGGTGTTAATTTCCTATGTACTGTTCGGTGGCCTGTACACTACTCCCAGTACTACTGACCGTGATCTTTTCTTAATATCTATCCATATCGACTCTGTTTTCCTATCTGTTTTAATTCTACTGTTAATACAACACTGTAATGTGTCCCTAACGTATAACGCGAAGCCTCCTCCTCTCCTTGATTTCCCTGTCTTTATAAAACAGTGTATAACCATGTATCTTAATCTCTGAATTAAATACTTTTCCTAACATATCTAACCAAGCTTCTGTTAAAGCAATGATATCAAAGTTCTCTACACTCGCTATTCCTCTAAGCAAGTCTATTTTATTTAAAATACTTCTACAATTTGTGTAGTAAACACTTAAACTATTTCTCACCTTCCTTGAGCTAGTTATCTTTCTAGATTTAACTAATTTGTCCTTCGCTTTGGCCTCACAACCCCTTCTTCCCTCCAGACTAACGAAAAATCACTGGAGTTACCTCCCGCTCGAGTATTCCGGCCAAAACCCGAACGTGATAAATGCACTCCATCCCTGGCGTACAAGGTGTCCCTACCATAGAAGAGGTCCCAGTTGTCGATGAACCTCTATCCATTACTTTTACAATGACTCGCGAGCCTGTGATTCACTGTAATAGCCCTGGACAGCCACTCAGCACCAACTCCCCTTCTCGGCAAGACACCACATACCACAGAGATCCCTCTCTTGTCCCTAATCCTTTCCAAAGCTTGTCGAAACCTCCCGAGCAGTTCCTCACTCCTGACCTTACCAATGTCATTCCCTCCCGCGCTGAGAAAAACAATGGTCTTGGTCCCATAATTTTCCAAGCACGTGGCTAGCCTATCAGCTACCTTCCCTATCCCAGGCCCCGGCAAACACATCCTCGACCTACGCTTCCTATCTTTAGCACAAAACACACTAAGTGCTTAACCTGACTATCACCAAGGACAAGCACTCTACCTTGGGGCAGGGTAACTGCGTCTACCCCATCCTTCTCGTCTCCTCCCGCCATATCCACCTCCTCCTCCTCCTTCACTTCCTCCAGCAGACTGATGGGAGTCTTCGTCTCCATGCAAGGCGGCCTGAGGACCTTCAACCTCTTAGCTCCCCTGCACATAACCGACCACTGCTCCTCCGTCGCCTTGCTAGGTAAGGTGACGGTGGGGCATGACCCTCACACAGGTACTGAGATCCTCTCACAGAACTCAGCCTGCAGGTCTTAAGATCCTCTCACGAAACTTAGCCTGCACCTCTGAGATCCTTCGATGGAACTCAACCTCCACCTCTGAGACCTTCGCAACGAAGGTCTCGAAAACAGGAGAACTAACACAATCAGACGACTCAACAACACAAGGCGCCATGTCTACACTAGCCAGCTATATTAGCGTCTGGTCACTGCTCACTAAACACGTCCGTTCACTAGGAACCCTGACCTGAGACGAAGGAACCCTGACCTGAGACGAGGAACCCTGACCTGAGACCAAGGAATCCTGACCTGAGACCCAGCAATATACTTACAATCAATCATCCGCGGTCAAGCACTCTCAAGGAGTCTGGACCAGTAGTAGCATTTACCAAAAGACGTACACAGACACAGTGCCCACAAACAAAGGAGACTGGAGGGTAACACCTATCACTGTAACGAAGCTCGGCTTACACACGCAGTCGAGGAGTCATATCCCTAATATGAAGTGTTTTACACTTAATTACACTCCCAGGCAGGCTGGTATGGAGACTCCTACATAACCCATATAGGCCGGGACGTACGACCAGTAATTACTCACTTATCCCCTTAGAGCGACTGGCTCATCAAACTGTAAAAATCCCCACCTATTTTCCTCCATGCATCTGCCTTCTGATGGTACGTCTGTCTCGTGTGCTAGGTGGAGTATGACTGACTGGAAAGCGTGGGAATGGCTCGCACGCTCGTGATCACAAGGGTACGATTCATTCATAAATAAGGGAAGCTACAAGAAGCCATGAGGCCTACACGTGGCAGTCCCTACATGAATCATATCTACCTATTTTCACCTATCATCCCTATCCATAAGTCTGTCTAATCTTCTCATAAAGCTCACTAATGATTTAGCACTAACAACTTGAATACCGAGTCCATTCCATTCATCTACCACTTTATTTGAGAACCAATTTCTTCCTATCTCGTTTTCAAACGTAAATTTTTCAAGCTTGAACGCGTCATTTGCCATCTGTCTGTCAATTCGTTCATCTAATTTAAATCTGCTTGCAAGGCAATGGCATCCAATTCTGACCTAATTAATCTACATATCTTTGTGTCATCCGCAAATTTACTAACATCACTACTAATTCCACTATCCAAGTCAGTGATATATATATATATATATATATATATATATATATATATATATATATATATATATATATATATATATATATATATATATATATATATATATATATATATATATATATATATATATATATATATATATATATTATTACAACTCTGTCGCCTGTCGCTTAGTCATAACCTCACATCCATCCCGTGCGCCCTAACCTTTCTCAGTTAACTCTGATGAGGTACCTTGTCAAACGCTTGACTAAAGTCCAGATATAAGATGTCATAACTATCACCATTATCTGCCGGCTTGTAAACCTTACTGTAAATATTTAACAAGTTCGTCAGGCAAGACTTTCCATTTGTTAAGCATGCTGTGACTGAATTTTCATGTTTATCTAAATGATACCTAATGTTCTTCGCTATTATTGAGTACATTTACTTACCTACAACGAAAGTTAAGCTGACGGGTCTATAAACGATAATTACTCCCAGTGAGGTCTAAACCACTGGATCATGGGATGCTGTGAACTTATCATTAAACCCAGCTGTGACCTCAATGAATGTTTCTTTGTGTTTCACACTACAAGGGAGTAGTGACAGCCTGCCTTCTAAAGATAACTCTCTTCCCTTTTTTTTTTTTTTTTTTTTTTTTTTGCTGATTTTCCTTGGAATTACTACTGCTTCCGTGACAGAGATCCGTCTTTGTGCCGAGCACATAACAGAGGTAATAGTGTTTGGCATGGAAGTGTACATTCCTGACTCTTTTTCTCGACCTAAGGCTTCCAGACCTTGGTTTATTAACACAGCCTGTTCTCGTGCTATACATGATAGAGAGGTATCCCACAAAATGTACTTGAGCCTTCCATCACCAGAATGTTATGCACTTTATATTTCTGTCCGGAAGCATACCAACTACCCAAAACTTCCTTCATTAATAGAAAACGTCAAAATTTTTCAAGATCTAACTCCCCTCGTGACTTTTGGCATCTAGCCAAAAACATCTCCAATAACTTTGCTTCTTCTTCTTTCCCTTCTTTATTTCAACCAGATGGCATCACTTCTATCATATCTGTCTCAAAACCTGAACTTTTCTCTCAAACCTTTGCTAAAAACTCTACCTTGGACGTTTCAGGGCTTGTTCCTTCCCCTCCTCCACCGTCTGACTACTTCATGCTACCTATTAAAATTCTTCGCAATGATTTTCAATGCCTTCGCTAGCCTAAGCCCTCGGAAGGCTTATGGACCTGATGGTGTCCCTCCTATTGTTCTCCCAAACTACGCCTCCGTGTTTGCACCTTGCCTAGTGAAACTCTTTCAACTTTGTCTGTCAACATCTACCTTTTCTTCTTGCTGGAAGTTTGTCTACACTCAGCATCTTCCTAAAGAAGGTGACCGTTCCCTCCTCCCTCCCTCCTAAAGAAGGTGACCGTAATCCCTCAAACTACCGTCCTATTACTTTAATTTCCTGCCTATCTAAACTTTTTGACTCTATCCTCAATAGGAAGATCCTTAAACATCTATCACTTCACAACCTTCTATCTGATCGCCTGTATGGGTTCCGTCAATGCCGCACTACTCGTGATCTTCTGGCTTTCCTTACTGAGTCTTGGTCATCCTCTTGTAGCGATTTTGGTGAAACTTTTGCTATTGCCTTAGACTTATCAAAAGTTTTTGATAGAGTCTGGCACAAAGCTTAGATTTTCAAACTGCCCTCCTATGGCTTCTATCCTTCTTTCTGTAACTCATCTCAACTTTCCCTTCTGAGCGTTCTATTGCTGCTGTGGTAGACGGTCACTGTTCTTCTCCTAATTCTATTAACAGTGGTGTTCCTCAGGATTCTGTCCTGTCACCCATTCTCTTCTTATTATTCATTAATGATCTTCTAAGCCAAACTTCTTGCCCTATCCAATCCTACGCTGATGATATCACCCTGCACTTTTCCACGTCTTTTCATAGACGTCCAACCCTTCATGAAGTAAACAGTTCACGCAGGGAAGCCATAGAACGCCTGATTTCTGATCTCTCTAGAATTTATGATTGGGGCAGAGCAAACTTAGAATTGTTCAATGCCTCAAAAACTCAATTCCTCCATCTTCTATCAACTCGACACAACCTTCCAGACACCTATCCCCTCTGCTTCATTGACACTCAACTGGCCCCCTCTTCTACATTGAACATCCTTGGTCTGTCATTTACTTATAATCTAAACTGGAAACTTCACATCTCATCTCCAGCTAAAATAGCTTCTATGACATTCTGAGACGTCTCCGCCAGTTTTTCTCACGCCAGAGCTACTAACTCGCTACAAGGACTTTATCCGTCCATTTATGGAGTATGCTTCACATGTCTGGAGGGGTTCCGCTCATACCGCTCCTTTAGACAGGGTGGAATCAAAATCTTTTCGTCTCATCAACTCCTCTCCTTTAACTGACTGTCTTCAGCCTCTTTCTCATCGTCGCAGTGTTACATCTCTTGCTATCTTCTACCGCTATTTTCATGCTAACATCTCTTCTGATCTTGCTAACTGCATGCCTCCCCTCCTCCCGCGGCCTCGTTGCATAAGACTTTCTTCTTTCTTTCATCCGTATTCTGTCCATCTCTCTAATGCAAGAGATAACCAGTATTCTCATTCATTCATCCATTTACCACCTCTGGTAAACTCTGGAACTCCCTGCCTGCTTATGTATCTCCACCTTCCTATAACTTGAGCTCTTTCAAGAGGGAGGTTTCAGGAAACTTATCCCTCAATTTTTGACCACTGCTTCAGACCCTATTCGGGGACCGGCATCTCAGTGTTCCTTTTTATTTATTTTTTTTTTTTTAGTAGATTTTTGTTGCCCTTGGCCGGTGTTTCTCCTAAAAAAAAAAAAGACGTTAAAATGTTATGTTCTTTGTTAAAGATGGATACTACATTAACCTGCCTCCACATTACTGGTACCTCACCTGAACCTCATGTGATTTCCTAAAGACGGAGACTAACGGTTCGCTAATAACCTCTTTGTATTCCTTAAGTACTCTGGGATATATTTCATCTGGTCCAGATGACTCGAACTTTTCAGCCTATCTTTCTCCTGTTCCACTGTCTCCTTAGTTATGGTAATATGTCAGCTTTTCATTCTGGGCTGTAAACATCTAAGGGGCACCATTTATCCCGCGCCGCAGCTTCGCCTCAATTAGCGCTGGTTTACATGAATAAAAAACTTTTTTTTCTGAAAATTCTGGTGATTAAACTATGGAGCTTGGATGAATACTAATTACTTTATCTTTAAGAGCAACTCTTTTACTAAATGAGGGGCTACACTCAAATTGAATGAGCAACGTGAAGTAAGGAAAATTACGTGGGGAATTTGAGCGACTCTACGCGGGTGAGTTACCAGTATACAAAAGTGCTGTGAATAGGCTATGCGTTGGGCACCTGTCAGAGTCTCGTCCTCAGCCTTTCTTTCTTCTCATCTCTCTCTCTCCTCCTTTTTCTTCGTCTTCTTCCCATCTTCCTTTCTTCATTCTTCCTTCTACATGGCCTTAAATCGCTGCACGTAACAATATATATATATATATATATATATATATATATATATATATATATATATATATATATATATATATATATATATATATATATATATATATATATATATATATATATATATATATATATATATATATATATATATATATATATATATATTGCTTTGTATGGGTTCTATCCTAAAACCATAACTGCTGCTCATTTAAGTCTGCACCAACCTGATTCCCGTGAGCCAGTCATTTGTATCAGTATCACCTTACCATGATATTAGTATGTATATTGATATATGTGCGTACCTTTATATATGACTTAAATCTTGGCTTTCTATCACCCAAAGATTGAAATGTAACCTAACGTCACACATCCTAACTAAGCTGTGTGTGTGTGTGTGTGTGTGTGTGTGTGTGTGTGATTTACGTTTACATTTATTTTCATTTCAGAAAGGTGTGATTACCCCCCTCGTACCCACCGGACTGACACTTTCCAAAACTCTTCTACCAGAGAAACTTCGCGACCTTGGGTACAGAACTCATGCCATCGGCAAGTAAGTATTTTGGTATTTTTATTTTTTTTTTTATGTAGGAAGGACACTGGCCAAGGGCAACAAAAATCTAATAAAAAAAATGCCCACTGAAATGCCAGTCCCTAAAAGGGTCAAAGCAGTGGTCAAAAATTGGTGGATAAGTGTCTTGAAACCTCCCTCTTGAAGGAATTCAAGTCATAGGAAGGTGGAAATACAGAAGCAGGCAAGGAGTTCCAGAGTTTACCAGAGAAAGGGATGAATGATTGAGAATACTGGTTAACTCTTGCGTTAGAGAGGTGGACAGAATAGGAGTGAGAGAAAGAAGAAAGTCTTGTGCAGCGAGGCCGCGGAAGGAGGGGAGGCATGCAGTTAGCAGGATCAGAAGAGCAGTTAGCATGAAAATAGCGGTAGAAGACAGCAAGAGATGCAACATTGCGGCGGTGAGAGAGAGGCTGAAGACAGTCAGTTAGAGGAGAGGAGTTGATGAGACGAAAAGCTTTTGATTCCACCCTGTCTAGAACAGCAGTATGAGTGGAACCCCCCCAGACATGTGAAGCATACTCCATACATGGACGGATAAGGCCCTTGTACAGAGTTAGCAGCTGGGGGGGTGAGAAAAACTGGCGGAGACGTCTCAGAACACCTAACTTCATAGAAGCTGTTTTAGCTAGAGATGAGATGTGAAGTTTCCAGTTCAGATTATAAGTAAAGGACAGACCGAGGATGTTCAGTGTAGAAGAGGGGGACAGTTGAGTGTCATTGAAGAAGAGGGGATAGTTGTCTGGAAGATTGTGTCGAGTTGATAGATGGAGGAATTGAGTTTTTGAGGCATTGAACAATACCAAGTTTGCTCTGCCCCAATCAGAAATTTTAGAAAGATCAGAAGTCAGGCGTTCTGTGGCTTCCCTGCGTGATATGTTTACCTCCTGAAGGGTTGGACGTCTATGAAAAGACGTGGAAAAGTGCAGGGTGGTATCATCAGCATAGGAGTGGATAGGACAAGAAGTTTGGTTTAGAAGATCATTAATGAATAGTAAGAAGAGAGTGGGTGACAGGACAGAACCCTGAGGAACACCACTGTTAATAGATTTAGGAGAAGAACAGTGACCGTCTACCACAGCAGCAATAGAACGGTCAGAAAGGAAACTTGAGATGAAGTTACAGAGAGAAGGATAGAAACCGTAGGAGGGTAGTTTGGAGATCAAAGCTTTGTGCCAGATTCTATCAAAAGCTTTTGATATGTCCAAGGCAACAGCAAAAGTTTCACCAAAGTCTCTAAAAGAGGATGACCAAGACTCAGTAAGGAAAGCCAGAAGATCACCAGTAGAGCGGCCTTGACGGAACCCATACTGGCGATCAGATAGAAGGTTGTGAAGTGATAGATGTTTAAGAATCTTCCTGTTGAGGATAGATTCAAAAACTTTAGATAAGCAGGAAATTAAAGCAATAGGACGGTAGTTTGAGGGATTAGAGCGGTCACCCTTTTTAGGAACAGGTTGAATGTAGGCAAACTTCCAGCAAGAAGGAAAGGTAGATGTTGACAGACAGATGGATGTGTCTTCTTTCAATGTATTATGCTCTTTCGTCTGTTGACACTTTTTCGTCTGTCTTCTCTATCCACCTTCGCCTCAGATAATATTTCGTGGCTTATCTTAACCTCGAGAGGGGCGGCAGTTCCCCTGTTGTTTGTTCTTCTTGAGTGTTTTACCTTGCTTGCTATCCTCATCTCCTTTATCTTTTCTTCCTCCTTTCATTTGAAAATGACGACGATGATGATGATAAAGATGATTTCTTTGCCGTGGTAATGTTGACCATTAGAGATTTCTTCTTCTCTGTACTTTTCTTCTTCTTCTTCTTCTTCTTCTCTTTATTATTATTATTATTATCATTATTATTATTATTATAATTATTGTAATAAAATTATTATTGTTATTGTTATTATTATTATTATTATTATTATTATTATTATTATTATTATTATTATTATTATTATCATTATTATTATCATTATTATTATTATTATTATTATTATTATTATTATGTGATATGAGAAACAAAGAGAAACCTCACAGAGGTCACACCTGGGGTTGCAGGCAATTTCACAGGACTAACCTCTGCCACGGCGATGGAAAACCCCTGGTGATAATTACCGTAGATGGTGATGTCTATCGCCAATAGGTTATCACTCCTATATTATTATTATTATTATTTTTATTATTATTATTATTATTATTATTATTATTATTATTATTATTATTATTATTATTATTATTATTATTACTACTACTACTACTATTATTATTATTATTATTATCATTATTATTATTATTATTATTATTATTATTATTATTATTGTTGCTCTTGTTGTCCTAATGACTATGATCATGGTTTTCATTATTATTATTATTATTTTATTTATTACCATTATTATTATTATTATTATTATTATTATTATTATTATTATTATTATTATTATTATTATTATTTCCATTATTATAATTCTTTGTTGAGTGTGATGCTTAGAGCTGTAGATATGACCAGTAGTGAAATTATAGTTGTCAATGAAAGAAAATAATAATGCGCATTGTTCGTCTTTCGTAGAGCTGTATAGGCGGGATGTTAATGGGGACATCCCAAACTCTACGTGGCGCTTCTTTACTGAGATGTTGGCCTGAATCGAGTTCCTAATTACCTCGACTCTTCTATGTTCGAGCAAGAAGCTCTTTGTCAATTTATTAATACACAAAACTGATATAGTGAACAAATATTACAGAAAAAATTTTGGATTGTATATATATATATATATATATATATATATATATATATATATATATATATATATATATATATATATATATATATATATATATATATATATATATATATATATATATATATATATATATATATATATATATATATATATATATATATATATATATATATATATATATATATATATATATATATATATATATATATATTTATATATTTATTTATATAATATATTTATATATTATATTTATATATATATATATATATATATATATATATATATATATATATATATATATATATATATATATATATATATATATATATATATATATATATATATATATATATATATATATATATATATATATATATATATATATATATATATATATATATATATATATATATATATATATATATATATATATGTAAATATAATATATAAATATATTATATATATAAATATATCAATATATATATATAATATATAGATATATTATATATTATATTTATATATATATATATATATATATATATATATATATATATATATATATATATATATATATATATATATATATATATATATATATATATATATATATATATATATATATATATATATATATATATATATATATATATATATATATATATATATATATATATATATATATATATATATATATATATATATATATATATATATATATATATATATATATATATATATATATATATATAGATAGATAGATAGATAGATAGATAGATAGATAGATAGATAGATAGATAGATAGATAGATAGATAGATAGGTAGATAGACAGATAGATAGATAGATAGATATTGTTACTATCAGGTTTAGCCTCTCACTCTCACTCTCTCAGGTCAGCTTATCCTTAACTTACCTCATACCTAGCTTACTGCAAAGCACAAATACAGTAATTCCAGTTACCCACTGGTCGCCAGCAACTGTACAGCCTCAAATAGGCCGCCAATCTGTTTATCCGCACGCGAAAAAGGAGTATAACAAACGCAAAACTTAATTCTCAAACCAAAAAGAACTAATTAGCCACATGCCAGAGAGTACAGACAGTAGTGACAACACAGATCGAGATATAATGCTTCAATGGACAACCGCCTATAGTATCGGATCGCCCATGTTCAACAAAGTATTAAGCGCCCTTGCCAGAGAACAGCTTATCCACACTCCCCCAAAACGCAGGCCCACACCTCTGATACAGCTAGTGGAGCCTGGGGAGAGGGTAGACAGCTGTGACCTAACCGAATATTATAATCCTCTGGTCTGTCCCACGTTGTGTGGCCTCCCATGAGCAGTAGCATTTAACAGACAAATGACACTACATCAGGACACTGCATTTAGGCAGAAAGGGGGAGAGGACAGAAGCCTACTCCCATCAGAACACTCCGTACAACGACACAAGACAAGACTGTGCGCAGAGCAACGGTCTGTCATAGGAGCAACCGGAATTGGTCACGAACGCTCTCTCGTCGTATATCTGGCTTCTTGCAGGTCACAGCCTCCCGTGGGTCCTTATATAATAATAATGATGATAATAATAATAATAATAATAATAATAATAATAATAATAATAATAATAATAATAATAATAATAATAATAAAAGTTTATACAGTAATCCCACCCTCAGATATACAGCAATATGTCCTCTCTAAACACGCCTTCTACTCGACTTGCTAAGCACCACGTCTACGTGGTCGAAAATACTCTATACACACATGTTGTGTTTTGCTGTATTTTGCAAGAAATTGATGTGTAAGTTGTGTGTTGCTGAAACCGCTCGCCTGGGTAGGCCTTCGCCTCCTTCTCTCCCTCCCCGGCTCGCTACGTACTCGAGTGGCGCCGTGCGGCAAGTGATAATATCTTGCGTATAATCTACTCATTCAAAGCCATACAGGAAACAGCTAGCAAAAGACGGATTGGATTTTTGTACGTGTCAGTGAGGAAAATGTACAGGTAACACAGCAATTGAATACAGTGATTGTTAAACATACGTGGCATCTCACCAGCTTCACGACAACTTCCCGCCACTCCTGTAAATGTTACTTTAAATTATGCGATATTATTTCTAAGTGATGTCAAATTGTGCTTTGTTTCGTGAATTTTGACTCTTTAAGTATTTGTGCTTGTATTTTGTACTGATAGTGAGGATTCGTTTTGTCATCTAGACGATACCAGCTTGAGCTGCTCTAGTGTATTCAGCTGCTGCTTAAGTACCAGTGAAACATTTTCTCTCACAGAGATGCTGTTACATTTCTGTAGAACACTCTACTATTTGGGTGTCTTCTGTCTAGGTACCTGTGTCTGTATTCTGCTGCTGCAGGCCAAGTATTCCCATCACATAATGACTATTATGTCATAAATATCATCACATGAATATTATGTCCAAATACTCTTATCTTACTGAATGTGAAAGGCATCGTCACCGTAGCAAAAAAGATGCACTTTGTCAGTCAGCTGATTAACGAGGCTTGTCACCTAGTGTCAAGACGTCAACTGTATGTTGAGGAGGTGACAAACAGTTACAGCAAGTTGCCACATACTTTTAAAAAGTAACATTTAACAACCACTGTATTGCTGTTACCTGTACATTTTCTTTACTGAAACATACAAAAATCCTATCTGGCATGTGCTGTTTTCTATAAGTCTTTTACTGTGTAATTTGTATACACTAACACACACACAAAAAAAAAAAAATAAATAAATAAATAAATAAAAATAAATAAATAAAAAAAAAAAAAAAAAAAAAAAAAATATATATATATATATATATATATATATATATATATATATATATATATATATATATATATATATATATATATATATATATATATATATATATATATATATATATATATATATATATATATATATATATATATATATATATATATATATAAATAGAGAGAGAGAGAGAGAGAGAGAGAGAGAGAGAGAGAGAGAGAGAGAGAGAGAGAGAGAGAGAGAGAGAGAGAGATTGCTACAAAAAGAACCAGCCCCTCTCACAGCTGCCACTCCTTCGGATCAGCTTCTCCCTAATTCTAATGCAGCCTAGTGCGGAGTGCATACAATACGAATCCAGGGAGTTTGCTGGTCGCAGACTGCTATCAAGCCTTAGAGGTCGCCACCCTGTTTCATCTAACTACAGGGAAGATACAAAATACAATATCAATTTCTCACAGAATATGAGAAAGATTAACCAACCACCAAGCCACATATCAGGATGAGACAGAACAGATAGCACAAAGGTAAGGGTATAATACCCTGTGGGCTACCTCCGACAAAACTACCACCCACTGGCCAGTAGGATATTATATCACTATTTTAGTCATCTGGCTCAAACAAATAAGGCCAAACATGTTGCATTTGACGAATATAAAAACACTCAAGACACAAGGACTGGAAAAGGGATGGGTGAGCGCCCTCTCACCATATCCAGGCACAAAACGTAAAGACAAGTAAACAATAGGTTGAGCCAAAACGAAGCAGTCCACTGCCTCAATTCATGAGAGCGGCAAAACACCCACAGCCTCCCCATCTGGGGCTTACAATATCTCATATGGTGAGGACCTACCACCGGAAATCTCCAGCAAGAATTGCTAATATAAGCCCTCTAAATATCACCACTATCCCGCCAACTCTCTCTAGTATGTCTGACTTGTGTAAGGGTTTAGCTCCAAACTGTGTAAGGGACGCAACGTAAGGCAAAGAGGCGTGCAGGGTCCGACTATATGGTTGATGCAATAATACGCAATTATGACGCAATTTATTTCTTCTTTTCACCCCGTCTTTCTCTCTCCTTTTTTTTTATTATTATTCTCTATTCTTTTGCTAATAAACGCCACTCGTAACACGTCGCTCACCCAAGAAAAATTTTCGAAAGTCATGACATGAAACTTTTGGATACACACAATAAATTAATTTCATAACTCTACACAAATTATTAAACAATTTTCACATCAGTATAAATTCAACACATCAGGGTAACTGACAGTATACTCATGGGCACACAAATTACAGAATTACATAGAGTTACAACAACAAACACAAAAACAGGGCTATCATAACAATAGCAATCAGGGTTACTACTTAGCCCTTCTTTACAATATAATTGGTGCCGTTTCTTCCTCCTTTTGCTATTCCTGCAAGAGCCGTGTCTCCCTCTCGCACAGGACTTATATTGACCCCCACGGCGACGTTGGCATGAAATCTTTCTCCAACAGAAAGTCTTAGTCATGTTCCTGTCATCTTTCCTTCAGCAGCTTGCTGCTCCATCTTCTGTGACTCTCTCTCCTTTTTCCTTCTTCTCTTTTGTCTCTTACTCTTGCTTCTATCGTCACTACTACTACATCTACTCTCGCCTCTCCTTCTCTCTCTCTCTGCTGCAGACCAACTCGTTTCCTTATTCCTTCTCCTCACAGTAACTTAAAGACAAGAATCACCAGGCAAGGACAACCTTGCGTCCCAAATACACTCAACAAGCCCGCTAGATGCAGATGCAGATAGTCATCATACACGGCACCGCAAGGTATTTCACTGGCTGAATGAGACCCACTTGTGGGCCACAAATCAGACCACATCACCTGTCCCTCCGCTACTTATGACAGGACACACTGCTTCCTCCACTGGGATATCACTGCCCGCATCTCTACTCAACCTTGCCCGCTCCCGGCTCCTTGGAGTCTCCATATTACATCCATAAAATAAGTAAACTAGAAATGACGAATCCTTGCTGAAAACAAGTGAAGTCACCTGCCTGTTTTTTCTCAAACAAAACTATACTTCTGAAATGTGACACGGCCAAGCTCGTCTTTTCATGTCAGGTACAACAATACTACTACACTTCGCTTCTCCCGCCGACCATTCTCCGACGGCTGCCTCTTTCCAGGAAGCAACACACTCACTCTCCACTCGAGGAGAAACTCCCGCACCAGGCCATCCAACACAACAAACTCCGGCTCTAAACCGAGCCTGGCCAACGTGCAACTGGGCCAACTCAACAGGTACCAGCGATTGCTCCCTAGTGCAATCCACTCTCATCAAACCAGACTCCTTATTCCTTAAAAAAGGACTACACCAATCATCACACACTAACTATATGGGCACAGCACCTGACAGTCACGAATGGCTTGGCCACACGAAGCCCCCAACAACACGGTGGGTGCTTCATGACCAGCAAGCAACAACGCACGACAGGTAGCTTCACAAAATACAGCCTCCCGACTTCGCACCGTGACGCCGACATCAGTCACAACACTTACAACTCATCCAGGATGGAGGAATCAGGGTACCAACATCCTTAACCATCCGCATGCAAGGAGAAACAACAGCTGCCATAACGCGGTAAAGAGGGTCCCCAGGCAGGAGGCGGGAGACGATCAGGCTTGCCCACCCGACTAACGCGGTAACACTCAACAACAATGGCCACACCAAGCAACCAAAACCGACCGACACAACCGCTCCCGAATCATCCCAACTCCAAATTGGCCACACAACGGAACCAGGATATTGATACTCACCGTAAAATCCTTCCAATCTTTTACTTCCTGACTACCTTCTCCGGCCATGACAAGAAATGGGGTAACGCGTCCCTGAGGGACAGAACTGCCATTTGGTACTCTGGTAGCTGTATTCTCAGCTAACAAAAGGGGTGGGCCACCGAGTGGACTAACACCATCCATATCTGATTCAAGCAGAGGAAGTCTGCTATTCGCCTATGGTACATTCTGAAGGGGATGAAATCTACCCCCACAGCAGAGTTAGGAGTTTCTCCGCCCTCGGAAGTGATCCCTAACACACCAGACTGGGGTTCGAATTGTGTATAAGTCAAAATGTCAGCCATAAATTCATCATAAATTTCCAAATCATCCACTGAAATCATATCATAAACCTCAAATACTTTGCCTTTCATCATATCAACAACAAGGCGAACCCAACGATCCTGAGGCTAATGAATTTATGCTGCCTTCTTCTCAAACCTCCTAAACCATTCTGTCACCTATTTGTCAAACTCCGTTATCATCTGTAAGCTTTTCACCATCTGTCTCTCCACTATATCCTCCTTCACTACTTATATCCACATACCATGAGGAGAGTTAACCGCTAATCGAGTCTTTTCTAACTTAAATTTTCTGTTCTCAGACTATTCTCTATCACACATTATCACCTCTTTCTCCTTCTCCGCCTCATATATTATGGCTTCCCTAGCCTCTGTAGCCTTCAAAATCCTTTGCCTCTGCTCATCTCCAACTTAAACCTCAACTCCTCAGACATTCCTTCTGTCTGGAACATTCCGCCAATACTGTGAGTGAGATTAGCGCGGCCATGGTCACGATTTGCGGGGCTGGGTGTCTGAATACCAAAATGGGCCAGATCCACACTCCCACTTCCTGCAAACGCAGTGAACATCAGTTCGCGGGTCATTCCTGCTACCAGTCTTTCCTTCCATAGTCTAGGCTGGATGTAAACACACAGAAAACAAATAAAACAAATAACACTGAACTTTCTCTCCCGAGTGACTGCAAGAACTTTCAGCTTTGATCCTGGCGAAGTCGCGAATTCTGTTTTGACTAGATCCAGCCCCTCTCACAGCTGCCACTCCCTTGGGTCAGCTTCTCTCTAGGCTGCTTCCCATACAGCCTAGTGAGGAGCGCATACGTACAATACGAATCCAAGCAATTCGCTGGTAGTAAACTGTTCTCAAGCTTCAGAAGTCGCCACCTTGTTTCATCTAACCACTGGGAAAATACAAAATACAACGCCAACTTCTCACAGTAGCTAAGAAAGAACTCACCAAGCCACGTACAAAGTTGAGACAGAACAAACGCCAGAAAAATAAGTGTATAATACACTAAGGGCAACCTGCCACAAAACTACCGCACACTGCCCAGCAGGATATTGTATTACTCTATTTTTATCATCTGGCCCAAAACAAATAAGGGTGTCAGCGAGGACCAGTTGCATTTGACTAATACAAAAACACTCAAGACACAAGGGACTACACAGACTGCAAAAGGGATAGGCGAGTGCCCGCTCACCTTCTACAGGTACAAAACTTAAGGACACGTAAACAATAGGTGGAGCTAAAATAAGGCAGCCCACTGCCTCAGTTAATGATAGCGGCAAAACACTTACAGACACCCCTTTTGGGCTTACAGTATCTCATATAGTGAGGGACTACCATCAGAAAACTCCAGCAACAATTACTAATATAAACCCTTTAAATATCTCTTCAAACCCGCCGGGTC
>NC_087183.1:3387500-3412500 GCF_035594125.1 Scylla paramamosain
CCTAACATGTTACACTCAGCACTCGGTACACTCACCGCACACCCAGTGAAACCAATTGCCACCTGGACATAGGATACAAGTTACAAAGTCTGTCAGCACATCCTGATTAGTCCCAGACCTCTTATAACCTTCTTGGAGCCTTGGAGGATGCACAGGGAATACTACACTAATCTGTGCAATGACAGCACAAGTACACAGCCGATGGCCAGCAACAACATCCCATCTCTAGATTTCAGGCTAGACTGTCATTCTCGCTCTTCAGGTCCATTTTACATGGGGCGTAACGTCACGGCTCACATTCATTAGTTAAGGCTTTCCCGCCACTTTGCACTGATTGCATCATGATTGGCTGCCACTCCTACATTATGCATACACATAAAAATGAAAGCGGCAACACTCCCTCACACCAACACCACACTTCCTCCGCCTGTTTCATCTTCACGACCATAAATAAATATATATATATATATATATATATATATATATATATATATATATATATATATATATATATATATATATATATATATATATATATATATATATATATATATATATATATATATATATATATATATATTCTTGTGTGCAGCAAGAAAAGGCGATATAGAACAAAGAAAGTAGTAAGAAAGAATGAGAAAAGAATAATGAAAGAGGTAGGAAAGAGCGAGAGATAAGAGGAGAGACAGGCTAGGAACAAAACTCATACGCTTCTCTGTCATGTAGTTACTCAGCCTGAAGCTTCTAGTATAATGTTTATTCGCGCAGTCACTCATATTCCCCACGTAAATTCCCTTAATTCCCCTTATCCATTCAATCTGAGTCTCACCTAGTATTTAGTAGAAGAGTTGCTCTTAACAATAAAGTAATCAGTATTTATCTAGCTTTCCTAGTTTGATGATTAGAATTTTCAGGAGTAAAATGTTTTATTCATGTAAGCCAGCACAGGGAGCAGAGAGTGCGGTGCGCAAACATGTGAGTGTATTTGTGTACATGTCACCATCCCATTCCCTCTTTCTTGTACACCCCTCCCCGATCCGGTAGAAGCAGAGGAAGAGTGGCACGCTTTCCCACGCTCAGACATTGCCGAGCACTTATATGGAGCAGACATAATGAGACCGGCACTAATATCTGACAGAAACTGAGACAGGATAAGAGTTAGTCGGGTCAGTTGCTTCAAGAGAATAAGTGAGTCATTGCCGGCCCTACGCCACGGCCTACTTACTATAGGAATCTATACAATAGCCTACCTGAGAGGGTAGTTGTGTATAACACACTCTATACCAAGGGAATTTACTCCCAGGCTGCGTGTGTGTGCTGGCCTAGCTCTTCTACAGTGAGTGGGAGGAGGCATTAGTCACCTGCCGAAACGATAATATACTCCCAGTGAGGTTTAAAGCACTGTATCAAGGAGCTCTTTCAGCTCTGTCTGTCAACATATAGCTTTCCTTTATGCTGGAAGTTTGCCTACATTCAGCCTCTTCCTAAAAAGGATGACCGTTCTAATCCCTCAAACTACCGTCCTATTGCTTTAATTTCCTGCCTATCTAAACTTTTTGAATTTATCCTTAACAGGAATATTCTTAAACATCTATCACTTCACAACCTTCTATCAGATCGCCAGTATGGGTTCCGTCATTGCCGCTCTACTAGTGACGTTCTGGCATTCCTGAGTCTTAGTCATCCTCTTTTAGAGATTTTGGAGAAACTTTTGCTGTGCCTCGGATATATCAAAAGCTTTTGATAAAGTCTGGCACAAAGCCTTGATTTCCAAACTACCTTCCTACAGCTTCTATCCTTCTCTCTGTAACTTCATCTCAAGTTTCCTTTCTGACCGTTCTATTCCTGCTGTGGTAGACGGTCACTGTTCTTCTCCTAAATCTATTAACAGTGGTGTTTCTCAGGGTTCTATCCTATCACCCACCCTCTTCTTATTATTTATCAATGACCTTCTAAACCAAAGTTCTTGTTCTATCCACTCCTATGCTGATGATACCACTCTGCACTTTTCCACGTCTTTTTATAGACGTCCTACCTTTCAGGAAGTAAACATTTCACGCAGGGAAGCCACAGAACGCCTGACTTCTGATACTTCTAAAATTTCTGATTGGGACAGAGCAAACTTGGTATTGTTCAGTGCCTCAAAAAACTCAATTCCTCCATCTATCAACTTGACACAACCTTCCAGACAACTATCCCTTCTTCTTCAGTGACACTCAGCTGCCCCCCTTTTCTACAATGAACATCCTCGGTCTGTCCTTTACTTATAATCTGAACTGGAAACTTCACATCTCATCTCTAGCTCAAACAGCTTCAATGAAGTTAGGCATTCTGAGACGTCTCCGCCAGTTTTTCTCATCCACCACCCCACCCCAGCTGCTAACATTGTACAAGGGCCTTATCCTTCCATGTATGGAGTATGCTTCACATGTCTGGGGCGCGTTCCACTCATACCGCTTTTCTACACAGGGTGGAATCAAAAACTTTTCGTCTCATCAACTCCTTTGTTCTAACTGACTGTCTTCAGCCTCTCTCTCATCGCCGGAATGTTGCATCTCTAGCTGTCTTCTGCCCCTATTTTCATGCTAATTGCTCTTCTGATCTTGGTAACTGCATGCCTCCCCTTCTCATGCGACATCGCTGCACAAGACTCTCTTCTTTCTCTCACCCCTATTCTGTCCACCTCTCTAATGCAAGAGTTAACCAGTATTCTCAGTCATTCATCCCCTTCTCTGGTAAACTCTGGAACTCTCTGCCAGCTTCTATATGACTTGAATTCCTTTATGAGGGAGGTTTCAAGACACTTATCCTTCAATTTTTGACTACCGCTTTGGACCCTTTTCTGGGACTGGCATATGAGTGGGCTTTTTTTTTTTTTCTTGTATTGTTTTTTTGTTGCCCTTGGCCAGTGACCCTCCTACATAAACAAAAATATAAAATAAAATAAAAAAATAAGATCCAGTTTGTTAGTGGGTACTCGTTTGTAGTCGTATCATCCTGTCTCTTGTTAGTGAGTTTGTGTTAAATGTTACTGTTGGCTGATGCTGATCAGCCGCAGAGGACTTAGTAATTAGCTGTGTAGCGAACTTTGCTCCCTCCTCAGGACTTGACAAGGCCTGCCGTTCAGGAGGCGTTAAACGACACTACTCGGCTTGGGGCTATAACACGTTGGTGGACAACGTGAAGATTTGTTGCGAGGGTGACTGCCCTGTGGGGTTTTATACCTCAACCATATATTTGTATCCTTTCACAGCTGTGGGAGTTAACTGTTGTTAGAGTATTTCTCTTATCTATAATTGGATAAAACATACTGGCGACCTCAAATAGTGTGACCTAGTGTTGTGACCATTGTGAAAAGGGTGCAGGAGTCACAAGGCACGCTGTACACCCTTATTTGAGTCCTGCACCAAGTCCATGTAGGAGGTGCAGCAGCTTCGTGAAGGGGCTGGGCTGGGAATTTGTTTCGTACCAGAAAATATATATATATATATATATATATATATATATATATATATATATATATATATATATATATATATATATATATATATATATATATATATATATATATATATATATATATATATATATATATAAGCCATAAAAATTCAAGTTATCGATCAAATTTAGCTTATTTAAATGTTTGATTATTAAATATTTATGACATACAGCGACATACAATCCAATAGTAACAGTATATTAAGTCCCTGAAATCATCACCACTACACTGTTCCGTGTTCATCATCATCACCATCATCATCATCACTATCGTCATCATCACCATCACCATCACCATCACCACGCTGGCAATCATTATTACCGTTTTGTGATAACAGGAAAATCAAGAACAACAAAACCGCATATCACCGCCATAATAAACATTACCATCATCACCACCACCTCACCACACTGTGTTAATGATCACTACCACCATCATCGTCTCAGGCTGTTCACCACAGTTATTGTTACTGTATGGCTATGCATTCTTCATTATAACTACCATCATTACTGTACTGCCTTTGTTTTCACTGATGCGTGTAACTACAAGTACTGTCTCATCACGCTCATTCTCTTAATGTTTTCCCCAGGAGGATATGACTTCAGGGACAACAAACGCACGACCTGGGAGGGAAACGGCACCTACTCCACGGTACGGAGAGAGAGAGAGAGAGAGAGAGAGAGAGAGAGAGAGAGAGAGAGAGAGAGAGAGAGAGAGAGAGAGAGAGAGAGAGAGAGAGAGAGAGAGAGAGAGAGAGAGAGAGAACACTTTCAATATAGGAAACATGAACTGCTGTTGTAAAAATGGTATATGTAGGTTTAGTATATGTAGGAGCTGCATTGGCATTCATCCTTAAAATAATTTGAATCGTAGAATTTTAAAGTTTCTTTGCTATAATGAAAATCTGAAAAAAGACACTTTACTATTGTATACCGAAAATTACAGAACAATGGAACAGAAAGGTAAGTGTTTGAGAGATGAGAGACTGATACTGGTTTCAACTTTAATGAGTGATGCATTAACAACTGGCATGAATCACTATATCCTTTAATCCTAATATATTTCAGATTTTTTTTTAATCAAATCACTGAAACGGACAGTTACTGGCATGAATCATTATATCCTTTAATCCTAATGTACTTCAGATGTTTAAAAAAAAATATATAAACCGGACAGTTACTGATACACGTAAATAACTATCTTTGTTATTATTTATTGTTGTGATTGCTCATCAGTTTCATTCAAGTCCTAGTTTCTCTAATGTAGGAAACGTATATGCCATCAAAGTAATATTGCTTTTTTTCCTTTCCATCTCATAAAAAGTTCTTGTATGGAGACCGAGCAGTGAAGGTAATTAAGGAGGAGGCTGCAAGATCTGGTCCATTTTTCCTCTATGTGGCTCTTCAAAGCGTACATACGCCTCATCAGGTGAGACTTACCACTTATGTTCACGAATAGTGTAAGTATGGTTTCCTTCTAATAATGACTATTATTATTATTATTGTTGCGCACCACCGCTGGTAGGACTAAGACCTGCCCGGCTGCCACTGACGCTAACTTACTGTCTGTCAGGCACTCATCGGGATTTACTGACTGATCTCATTGTTCAACTTACCACTCACTCACGTGGGTCCTATGACCAGGGGCCTTGCGAGTTATATGGAGCTCGCCCTGGAAGTAGGGGCAGACTGAAAAGCGGGCGGAGCTGGACATGGTTTATTCTTCTGGCAGGCACATTAGACAGTCACGGGCACAGTTCCTAGTTATCTAACGTTAATCACTCGCACAGCACACTAGCAGAATGCCTTTCACATCCTCAGACGGGTACAGGGCGCAACACTGCCCTTATACAGTAGGTGCAGAACAAAAGCAGTGCAAGCAGGGGAGCGGCGTCCCCACGCCCAGCACCACGACCTATGTAAAAATCTCCCGCCAAATCTCGCTAACGAACGCTTCGCACGCTTACACAGAACGCCCCCACATTCAAACACGCACATACACACACTCACAATAATACTACAAGTCTTATTTACTAAACAAATACGTAATAATACACATATATATTGCTTACAGCAAAATTTTCTAGCCACTTCCGTAACATCATTAGTTATTATTATTATTATTATTATTATTATTATTATTATTATAATAATAATAATAATTATTATTATTATTATTATAAGTAAGGTTTTCTGCTAATAATGCCTAATTTCTAACTCGTGCTCGTGGCATGCCATTTGAAAACGGACCTGTTAGGAATAAATGTAAACTTATTTTTTTCCACTATTTCTCTCAAAGAACACTGAGCAGTTTCTCTCTCTCTCTCTCTCTCTCTCTCTCTCTCTCTCTCTCTCTCTCTCTCTCTCTCTCTCTCTCTCTCTCTCTCTCTCTTTTATATATATATATATATATATATATATATATATATATATATATATATATATATATATATATATATATATATATATATATATATATATATATATATATATATATATATATATATATATATATGTATATCAAGGCTGTCTTCCTCAAAAAGGAAGGTAACCAAGACAAAGAACACAACTTTTATACTCACACTCATTCACACCACTCTCTAAGCTCTTTGTCTACCAAAGGAAGAAAGAAAAAAATTCCTGCTCTCAGTCACACAATTTGGGCAGTCTGGTTCAGAGCAAAAGTCCCTCATAACAACTACTCCCTCCTACTACACCAGATTGCGCCACACATTTTTGAGATTATCAATGTGTGGTGTCCCCTCGGAGGACGTGGGATCACATTATTCTTCACGCACTAACAACTGCTCTCCTTTCGCTTCTGTTATTCACACTAATTTTATTATGCTTCTTTGTCAGCCCTTCTCTTTAATGCTTACCTCGCAAGTTCACACCTTTCACATTTGAACATACTATCTTCTTCACCTGCCTATCATCTCCATTCTCTCTGCATTGTTCTAGCCGTCCTGCCAAGTCTTTCGTAACATTCGTTCTCGTTCTCACTTCCGCATTTCTGACTGTCCTTCCGAGTTACTCCACACACACTCTTTGACCATTTAATTTCCACTGCAATCGATCTCTTCTTGTCTGCTACATCCATACTCCAGTCATCACCGTAAAGTGCAGTAGGCACTTTATCCTTCATAAAGTATCATCTTTACATTAATTACAAGCTTCTACTCTCAAACAATCTGTTCATACCTCCTTACTCTTTTTCCTGCTTCTTTTACTACAACTCTAACCTTTACCCCCATCCAACGCTAATGTAGATCCAATAGATTCTACCTCCTTCAGTTCCTTACCATTTAGCCTTATATTCATCATACCATATGCCTCCCTGGCGCACTTCATTACCTTACTCCTTTCCTATATTAACCTTCCGTGTCCCTGCCCTACGCATCTGTCTAAATTCCTTTACAAGCCTAGTTAACTTTTCTATACCGGCCACCAATTATTCCGCAAACCGGAATAATTGACCCACACTCCATACTTCACTCTCTGCTATTACCAAACCCAATAGTCTATCCAACAATGTAGAAAACTTCATTCGCCACACCATCCATACATTTGTTAAACAGCTGTGTTGACAGAACACATCCCTGACGTACCCAAAGAATAAATAAAGAAATAAAATGGCATGTCACATCATATGTGAAGCTGACTATACAAATTGTTGTCACAGACCTCAGAAGGTTTTGCCAATTGTCAATTCAATCAGCTATACAGTAGTGAGGCATTCCTTGGTGGTTATAGCCAGATATTTAATTGTGCATGTATGTGCACCCCTTTGAGATGTTTTATTATATTACACAACTTTTTTCTATTAATTTTAGAAATGCATATTTGAATGACTAATAGCAGCCTAACTAAGCAAGTCCCGAGATGATGTGGAAAACACATATTCCTATTTTTATTTGTACAGTTCATTAAAAGATAATAATGAAGAGTATGACAATTATAGAAAAAAAAAAGCTATAAGCGGAAAATAAACATGGCATGTAAAAAAAAAAAAAAAACGTGCAATATAATGATTGCTTATTCCTCTTTGCAGCGCGACTCTTCCTGGAATATAGTGTTCTAGTCTAATGGATCTGCGTGAGTGATATTTCTTCTGTTACTGTAAGGAAGATGGGGCTTTCCGCATCTCGCTGCTACTTTCAAAAAAAAATTCTTTTCTCGGGATATGAGACCCCTATGTTTGCGGCCTTCTTGATAAATTATGGATTCCCTTTTATTCATTATTACCATTATTATTACTATTATTATTATTATTATTATTATTATTATTATTATTATTATTATTATTGTTATTGTTATTATTATTTTATTTGCTTATTTTCATCTCATATCAGGTCCTAAGAGGGAACACATGCTGTTCACTCTGTCAATTACAAACCAGCAATGAGGCAAGTAAGACACACAAGTCAGTAAGACACGTAACGAACAACACCACCTTGGGGACTGGGTCAATAAGTAAATAAATAAATAAGTAAATAAATAAATAAATAGATAAATAAACAAATAAATGAATAAATAAATATATATATATATATATATATATATATATATATATATATATATATATATATATATATATATATATATATATATATATATATATATATATATATATATATATATATATATATCCTGGGCGACAGGCCTTGTCAAGGATCTGGGGAGGGAGTAAAGTTTACTATGCGTCTAATTACTTAGCTCTACTGCGGCTGAACTGCATACGCCCGCAGTAGCATTGAAGACAAACAGGGTTATCACAAGACACAAGACACAAGAAATTACTACGAAAGGGTGCTCACGAACACATAGGAGGGTCAATCACCGCTCAATGCGCAAACTCGACTTGTACACTTGTACACCCGAGGAGTCACTCCCCTGGGGTAGTGTGTAATTCACAACTACACTTACTGGCAGACTACTATAAAGACTCCTATTCTATAAAAATAGGCCGGGGCGTACGGCCGGTAATGACTCACTTGTTCGTCTTAAGGAAACTGATCCATCTACCTAGTATCCCGCCTTAGTTTCCGATAACTGTTAGAGCACACCTCATTAAGTGTGCTTCTTCCGACTGCTAGTTAGTGACCGTCGTGGGAAACTGCTTCAACCGCCTTCCCGGACTTCTCCTAAGGGGGGAGAGGGGGTGTACAAGGAAAGAAAGACACAGATACCCGCTCCTAGCGCCATCACTACTTGAATAAAACACTTTACTTTTAATTTTTTTTCTGATCAAAGTAATTTATTTTTTTTAATCAAGCAAAGGGGGCCAAATTAATAATGATCTTTTCTTTGTCAAGAGCAACTCTTCTGCTGCAAATCTTGTGAGACTCAAACTAACTGAACAGAGGGAAATACGGTAAATTAATCGGGGAAGGAGAGTGTCTATGCGCGGAAATTCTTATGGTAAGCGAAAGGCCACTCTGCATCGTATATCTGGCGTTAGTATATTGACACACTCTCTCTCTCTCTCTCTCTCTCTCTCTCTCTCTCTCTCTCTCTCTCTCTCTCTCTCTCTCTCTCTCTCTCTCTCTCTCTCTCTCTCTCTCTTCTCATTTATTATCTTTTCTCTTTCATCATTCTTACTTTCTTCATTGCGTTATCTTGCTGCACATTACACGCCCCCTCATAAATGAAAATTTTCGGAACCTATACAAAAGCTTACTTAAATTTTGGGAATATTCAAAATCACAATCATCATACATCTAATAGGGCTCAACATCAGACTTAAATTATTGGCATATTCATCACAAAACATCAAAGGCTACCATAGCACTGACATAAATAATTAATATACAACTAGAAATAATAGGGCTCCCACTAGGCCCTTCGACTTGGACTGCCGTTTCTTGTTTCTCCTCCTATTCCTCCTCCCAGACCCGTCTCTGGGACTGCGCCAGGAATTGTGGTCTTCTCTTTTCCACTGGTGTGCAAGCTTTCTCCTGCACGGCATCTTATTGAGATCTCTTTTCCAGCACCCACAGCTGCGCCAACTCTGCCTGTGACTCTGGAATTTTTTTCTCCTCTGTCTCCGTCGTCTCCTCTGTTCTCTGCCTTCTCTACTTCTCCACCAACTCTCACCTCTCCTCCTCTCTTCATTACACACCGCTCCATCCGTATCTTCTCCTTCACACCATACAAACTTCAGAGTCACCCTGCAAAGACATCCCTTTATCCTTGTACCACGCAATGAGCCCACCAGGGAACATAGTCTCCTGGTGTAACATCATGGCAGGACCAGGCAAAATATTTTCAGGCCTGGGCGTTACGCTTATGAAATATTTTGGTCTAGTTGTATCATACTTGTGTCTGTCTTTCCTGTGAGGCGTGCTTGCGAGTCCTTATTCAGCAAGTGGGGGAAATTTCTGTTATATTTGAAACAGGGTGGCGACCTTTGAGGCTATGGTTGGCTATGACCAGTGAATTCACCTCCATTCATGCAGTAATTTCCCCTATACTAGTCTGTAAGGGTGCAGTCTGCGAATATCGATCTTGCGTCGCCGAAAATTCATTGTTTTGAACACCTAAATACTTAAAATAGACAAAAGTACTAAATATTACAAGCTGAAATTAATAGTGAATACTCACCAGTTATAAAGCTACTTCTTTATCGGGTATCCTTTCCTCTTCTTAACCTCTGCCGGGCGCTCAGGAAGGGAAAGTGCAAGTTTGTGCAACAGATGACGCGGTAGCTCCTCCCAACACTGTTTCACTGCTACCTCCAGTTTCGGGAGACTTGACGTGTCCTTGTCACTTATTTGGACTTTAATGATGGCCCAGATATTTTTCAATTGGGTTCAGGTCCGGGCTCTGTCCAGGCCAGTCAGGAATAACATGAATCTCTTGCTCAGAGAACCAGTCCTTTACCGCTTTTGCAGTGTGGTAGGGAGCCCCATCCTGCTGCAGCACCTGCGCACCCATTTTTTTGAGACTTGGCCCAAGATTCTCCTTTAATATTTCAATATACCATTTGGCATGCACTGTCTGCCCTTTAGGGAGAATCACCAACTTCCCTGTATCCCCGTAAGAGAAGCACCCCCAAACCATAAGCGATGAGGGGTGCTTTACAACCTTTTGTGTGAGGCGTGGATCAAAAGGGTCAGACGTGTTGCTATGGGCGTGAGTGAGGAAGGGAAATGCACTTCAGTTACTCAATTTGTCCCAGCCGATTTTTTTCCCCTGCTCAGAGGCCTCATAGCCTCCCCTTCTAGCACGTGACGCCTCGACGCAAGATCGGCGTTCGCACAATATATATATATGTATATACTCGTATATATATATATATATATATATATATATATATATATATATATATATATATATATATATATATATATATATATATATATATATATATATATATATATATATATATATATATATATATATATATATATATATATATATATATATATATATATATATCGTCGTCGTCGTCCTCGGCGCCAGCTCATATCCGAGCATTTGGTCTGTCTTCTATTATTCGGTCTCCTCAGCAGGTGTTTATGACTAATAAGACTTAGGAGGCCTAGCTGGTGGAAAACCCGCAGGCAGGAGTCGCATGGGAGAGCAAGAGAACGATAGGGTTGTACTAGTCTCTCCTTCTAACCTCTATTTGTCTTCATTTGTGTTGCACTAGGCCAATATATATATATATATATATATATATATATATATATATATATATATATATATATATATATATATATATATATATATATATATATATATATATATATATATATATATATATATATTATGTAAGAGGGGCACCGGCCAAGGGCAACAATAAGTCCACTGAGGTGCCGGTCCCCCAACAGAATCGAAAGTGGTAGTCAAAAATTATAGGATAAGTGTCTTGAAACCTCCCTCTTGAAAGTCACTGGAAGGTGAAAATAGAGAAACAGGCAGGAAGATCCAGAAGTTGTCAGAAAAAGGGATGAATGATTGAGAATACTGGCTAATTCTTGCATTAGAGAGATCGACAGAATAGGAGTGAGAGAAAGAAGAGTCTTGTGCAGCGAGGCCATGAGGGGAGGGGAGGCAGGTAGTTGGCAATCAGAAAAACAGTTAGCATGGAAATAACGGTAGAAGATACCAAGGATGCAACATTGTAACGGTGAGAAAGAGGCTGAAGACAGTCACTCTGAGGAGAGGGATCGATGAGATGAAAAGCTTTTGATTCCACCCTGTCTAGAAAGGCAGTATGAAGTTCCCCATGTAAAGCATACTCCATACATGGACGGATAAGGCCCTTGTGTAGAGTTAGCTGCCAGAGGGGTGAGTAAAACTGACGGTGACGACACAGAATGCCTAATTTCATTCTTTTTTTTTTTTTAGCTATAAATGAAATGTAAGGTTTTCAGTTTAGATTATAAGTTAAGGACAACCCGAGGATGTTCAATAAAAAAAAGAGAGGTGGCAGTTGAGGTCATTGAAGTAGAGGGGATAATTGTCTTGAAGGTTGTGTCGAGTTGACGGATGGAGGGATTGAATTTTTGAGGCACTGAAATATACTAAGTTTACTCTGCCCCAATCAGAAATTTGAGAGAGATCAGAAGTTCTTGCTTAGTTTTTTTTTAGTTCCTGAAGAGCTGGACGTCTACGAAAAGACATGGAAAACTGCAGAGTGGTATCGTTAGTGTAGGAGTCTGCCACAGCAGTACTAAAACGGTCAGAAAGGAAACTTGAGATGAAGTTATAGAGAGAAGATAGAAACCTTAGGAGGGCAGTTTGAAAATCAAAGCTTTGTGACAGACTCTATCAAAAGCTTTTGATATGTCTAAGGGAACAGCAAAAGTTTCATCAAAATTTCAAAAAGAGTATGACCAAGACTCAGTAAGGAAAGCCAGAAGATCACCAGTAGAGCGGCCTTGACGGAACCCATTCTGGCGATCAGATAAAAAGGCTGTGAAGTGATAGATGTTTAAGAATCTTCCTGTTGACGATACATTCAAAAACTTTAGATAGGCAGGAAATTAAAGGATGATAATTTGGGGGATTAGAACGGTCACGCATTTTAGGAGCAGGCTGGATGTACGCAAACTTCCAGCAAGGAAAGGTAGATGTTGATAGACAGACTTGAAAGAATTTGATTAGGCAAAATGCAAGCCACACTTTCGGAGCCACAGCTTCGGAGATGGGGTCCCTCCTATTGTAGGGACCCCATCTGGTTCATAAGCCTTCCGAGGCCAGCGAGGGCATGGAAAGCATCACTGCGAAGGATTTTAATAGGCAGCATGAAGTCAGAGGGTGTAACAGAGGGACGAAGAAGCCCTAAATCTTTTGGGGTAAGGTTTTTAGCAAAGGTTTGATTTAAGATTTCAGCTTCAAAAATAGGTGAAATGGCAGTGGTGGCATCAGGTTGAAAGAAAAGAGGGAAAAATGAAGAAGCAAAGTTATTGGAAATGTTTTTGGCTAGGTGCCAAGAGTCTACTAATGATGGAGTTTATGGCTAGTTGTAGACCAGACTTGGCATGATTCTGGGCAGAAATACAAAGCGCATGAGATTCAGATGATGGAAGGCTCAAATACCATTGGTAGGCTACCTCTCTATCATTTATAGCACGAGAATAGGACGTGTTAAACCAAAGTATGGAAGGTTTAGGTCAAGAGAAAGAATGAAGAATGTACGCCTCCATGTCAGACACAATCACCTCTATTATGCGCTCAGCAGAAACGTGTTCGTAACACGGAAGCAATAGTCATTACAAGGGAAATCAGCATAATACCTCCTCAAATCCCCCCAGTTAGCAGAGGCAAAACGTCATAAATAAATAAATAAATAAATAAATAAATAAATAAATAAATAAATAAATATATATATATATATATATATATATATATATATATATATATATATATATATATATATATATATATATATATATATATATATATATATATATATATATATATATATATATATATATATATATATATATATATATATATATATATATATATATATATATATATATATATATATATATATATATATATATATATATATATATATATATATATATATATATATATATATATATATATATATATATATATATATATATATATATATATATATATATATATATATATATATATATATATATATATATATATATATATATATATATATATATATATATATATATATATATATATATATATATATATATATATATATATATATATATATATATATATATATATATATATATATATATATATATATATATATATATATATATATATATATATATATATATATATATATATATATATATATATATATATATATATATATATATATATATATATATATATATATATATATATATATATATATATATATATATATATATATATATATATATATATATATATATATATATATATATATATATATATATATATATATATATATATATATATATATATATATATATATATATATATATATATATATATATATATATATATATATATATATATATATATATATATATATATTCGTCCTCACACACGTCATATTCACGGTAATACATGCCTTTGCTCATAATCGTTCGTTTTAACTCCTCACTACAGATTGTTCCACTGCTATAACGCCACGGGATACTTAAAATTAATAAACAAATTCTAAGCAAATTAACCTTTCCTAATTTCATCCATCTCATCCCATCCTATCTTAATGTTAGGGCTGTGTTCCCTTCGGTGCCAGTAACCCAACATAATTGGCAGGCTGCGCCCATTTCGACCCTACTTATTTAATAAGCGAACAATGCTTAATTATTATTGAACTTAAATATATATATATATATATATATATATATATATATATATATATATATATATATATATATATATATATATATATATATATATATATATATATATATATATATATATATATATATATATATATATATATAAACTGATGTTGACGATCATGATCTCCTATTTGTGTGGATAGTGAAAAGTTAGCCGGACTAAGAAATTGTGCAGGATTATTTCCTAGTTATGTGCGTTAATGAATAATTGTCGTGCCAGACATTGGCCAGACATTGGCCAGACATTGGTTTCACCCACTCCATTTATTCCCAGATGCGTTCGGTTGTTTGGGTGTTTTTTTTTTTTTTTTTTCTTTGTATGAGACACTGGCGTACAGCAACACAAATGATGACAAATAAGTTCCATCGATGGTCTCAGTTCACAGATTAAAAATGACATTGTGTTCATGTGATGCAAAAGTAGCACTTGGTGCTCTAGGCTCCGCCTATGAGCACCGAACCCTCCAGTGACTGAGGGGCCGTCAAAAGTGGCACAACCAACCACGCTTAAAGCCCCGCGACCGCGAAAAACATGATCCCCTGCGGCATTTCACCAGTCCCCAAATAGAAAGACAAAAGGATTATCCAAAATGGGAGGATAAGTGTCTTGAAATCTCTCTTGTGAAAGAATTCAAGTCACAATAAGAGGGAACATCATAAGTATGCAAGGAGTTCCCTAGTTTAACAAAAAAAAAAGTCATAAGCATGCAGGGAATTCCACAGTTTACCGGGGTAAATAAAAAGAGATTAAAAATACTGAGCATAATGGTTAATTCCTGCACTAAAGAGGTGGACAAAACAGGGGTGAAATGAATATAAAAGAGTAATGTGCAGCGACAACGCGGGAGGTGGGGAGACATGAAGTTAGCAAGATTAGAAGAGCAGTTAACGTGAAAATATCAGTTGAAGATAGCAAGAGATGCAAGGTTGTGGCAGAGAGAGAGAGAGAGAGAGAGAGAGAGAGGTTCTAGACAGGCAGTTAGAGCAAAGAGAAATGCTTTTGATTTCAATCTCTTCAAAAGAGCAGTGTGAGTGGAATAACACCGTACTCCGTACATGGAGCGATAAGTCGCCTGTACAGAGTTAGCAGATGGGAGAGTGAGAAAAACTGGCGAAGATAATTCAGAACGCCGTAATAAATTATGCACACAGTATGTTATACACGAGTTTGAAAAGGACGTAAAGCGAGACGGACGGAAACCATGCACACACTAAGATTCGGGGCTGAACAAAAACTCTCAAGTATCTCTTCTGGTATTCTTCAGTTAAAGGTCGTATTATCACTTGGTATACCGTAAGTGTTTTCGTTAGTCGGGAGGGAAGAAGGGGTAGTGAGGAGAAGGCGAGGGGCAAATTAGTTAAATCTAGAAAGGTAGCTAGCTTAGGGATGGTGAGAAATAGCTTAAGTGTTTACTACACAAACTGTAGAAGTATTCTGAATATAAAAGACTTGCTTAGAGGAATAGCGAGCGTAGAGAAATTTGATATCATTGCTTTAACTGAAACTTGGTTAGATATGTCAGGAAAAGTATTTTATTCCAGAGGTTAAGATAGATGGGTATACAACGTTCTTTCTATAAAGATAGGGAAAACAGGAGAGGAGGAGGCGTCGCGTTATACTTTAGGAACACATTACAGTGTTGTATGAACAATAGAATTAAAACAGAAAACAAAGCAGAGTCGATATGGGTAGATATTAAGGAAGGATCGCAGTCATGATACTAGGGGTAGTTTACAGACCACCGACCAGTACAGAGGAAATTAACACCTCATTGTAGCAAGAATTAAATAGAGCAGGCAGGTACAGTCAGGTATGTGTGGTAGGAGATTTTAATTTTAGGAATATCGACTGGAGTCTGATTGTGGTAAAGGTTGGAGGACAGCTAGGTAACAGTGACCATAGGGAAATTAGGTACAATTTAGAATGGGAAGAAACTGTTAGAAACAAAAACACTAGTAAAATACCTGACTTTAGGAGAGCAGATTTTGAAGAATTAAAAAGGTACCTCCAAGGAGTGGACTGGCAAAGGATGCAAGGTGACGTCAGGTCAGGGACGGAGTTCAGAGAGATAAGTCAGGATGAGAGAGGTGAGGTGAGGCGTGAGGGTGTAGGACAAGAGGAGGGAAGATGTGTCCGGAAGGGAGGAGGAAAGAGGATAGGTGTGAGTATGTTGGAATGTCAGGTCATGATGAAATGAGAGAGGTGAGGTCGAGGCGAGTAGATGAGGGAGTGGAGAGGATGGTAGGGGACGAGGTGAGGGGATTAGGTGAAGTAAATGTAGATGAATTGTATAAATATTTCGTAGATAAAGTTCATACAGGTCAGTTAGCAAATATCCCGTATAGAACAATAAGATCACAAAAAAATGACCCTAAATGGATGACTCCTAGGTTAAAGCATTATATAGGGCGTAAGAGAAGTATATATAAGAGATTAAGGGCAGGTGAAGAAGTTTTAAGGACACAATATAACGAATTAGTTAGAACAGTCAGGAAGTTAACGAGGAAAGCTAAGAGCAATTATGAATTAAAGGTAGCCAGCCAGGCGAAGACGGACCCCAAGGGATTTTATCAGGTATACAGGACGAAAAATAAGGATACTTTAAGTCCATTAAAGGCAGCAGATGGGGAGCTGGTTAGTTCTGGGGAGGAGATAAGTAAACTTCTGAATGATTATTTTTTAACTGTCTTCACCCAGGAAAACATGCAGGATATGCCAGATAGTGAACAGGTGTTTAGAGCAGATGAGAATGAGAAGCTGACAGATATTTCCATAACTAGGGAGATAGTGGAACAGGAGATAGTTTGGTTAAAAAAGTTCAAGTCACCAGGACCGGATGAAATATATCCCAGAGTACTTAAGGAATGTAAAGAGATTATTAGTGAGCCGTTAGTTTCTGTCTTTAGGAAATCACTGGAGTCGGGTGATGTACCAGTAATGTGGAGGCAGGCTAACTATAACCCATCTTTAAGAAAGGAGATAAAACTTTAGCGTCTAATTATAGACCTGTCAGCTTAACTTCAGTTGTAGGTAAAATGTTAGAGTCAATAATAGCGAAGAACATTAGGGAACATTTAGACAAACATAACTTGATAAATCAGTCACAGCATGGCTTTACGAAGGGGAAGTCTTGCTTGACAAACTTGTTAAGTTTTTACAATAAGGTGTACGAGGCAGTAGATAATGGTGATAGCTATGATATCTTATATCTGGACTTTAGTAAAGCATTTGACAAGGTACCCAATCAAAGGCTCCTGAGAAAGGTTAGGGCACACGGGAAGGTGTTAGGCTGGATAGGGTCATGGCTTGGTAACAGGCGACAGAGAGTGGTAATAAACGGCTCGAAATCCGAGTGGGGTCATGTAATTAGTGGGGTGCCACAGGGATCAGTATTAGGGCCATTGTTATTTCTAATATAAATCAATGACTTGGATAGTGGAATTAGTAGTGATGTTAGTAAATTTGCGGATGATACAAAGATAGGTAGATTAATTAGGTCAGAATCGGATGCCATCGCCTTGCAGGCAGACTTAGATAGAATGAATGAATGGACGGATAGATGGCAAATGCAATTTAATATCAATAAATGCAAAGTGCTTAGCGGAGGTAGAGGAAACCCACACAATAGGTACACATTAAACAACCAAACTCTGGTAGGTACAGGGTACGAGAAAGATTTAGGAGTTATAGTTAGCTCTGAACTCCGTCTAGGGAAACAATGCATAGAAGCCAGAAACAAGGCAAATAGGGACTAGGATTAATTTTTTAGGAGTGTTAAAAGTAGAAGGCCGGAAGTAATATTAAAGTTATACTTTGCGCTGGTCAGACCTCATCTAGACTACGCGGTGCAGTTCTGGTCCCCACATTACAGGAAAGATATAGGTCTATTAGAATCAGTACAGAAGATAATGACTAAAAGGATACAGGGGATGAGGAGTATTCCTTACGAGGCGAGGTTGAAGCTGTTAAATTTACATTCTCTAGAGAGACGTAGGTTAAGAGGGGACCTGATAGAAGTCTTTAAGTTGTATAAGGGTTATAACAAGGGAGATGTAAGCAAAATTCTTAGGATCAGCAACCAGGGTAGAACAAGAAATAACGGGTTCAAGCTTTAAAAAAATTTAGGTTTAGGAAGGAGATAGGAAAAAATTGGTTCTCAAATAGAGTGGTAGATGAGTGGAACGGACTCACTAATCATGTAGTTAGTGCTAGGACACTAGAGAGGTTTAAGAGAAGATTAGACAAGTTTATGGATGGGGATAACAGATGGAAATAGGTAGGTGTGTTTCATACAGGGACTGCCACGTGTAAGCCTGGTCGCTTCTTGCACCTTCCCTTATTTCTTATGTTCTTATGTCCTTATGTTATGTTCTAAGTAAGACATAAGCAATATAAATACAACAGGCATGTGAGGAATAGGTAATTTTGTGATACAATAAGAATACAACAATCATATGCAAGTTAATTATGCTAAAATGCAATGAAAACAAGACAAACAATCAATATTAACAGTCACCTCCAAACAAGGCTTACAGGTGACACAAAAATGTCTGATTAATCTTCGTTATATGAAAACAACATAGAGCAATATCCTAACTATTATTACCAGAATAAGCTTGTACATAGATCAGTTTAGCTGGCAGTGACTGCAGAATTCTTGATTCAGTAGCAGCTGACATAATCCTTAGAAGTAATCTATGCAGGTAACAAAGACAAGAATAAACGACAGCTTTAAAAGCATTTACCACTAGTCAGTGTTTATGGCAGATTTATTATGGTGCTCCCTCACAGCATGGTTCAGCAAGTACATGTTTAAAATAGACAGCAATATATTGTACTTTGGATGTGGCACGTATGATTTCTAAGACTGCAAAGCACCAAAGTTGAAATGTGATTGTATAACTATAGGTCCCGGATGAGTTCCTCGACTACTACCCGGAAGACTCCAATCAAGCCCTCTTGGGGATGGTGACGGCAATGGACGATCTAGTTGGCCAAGTGGTGGAGGCGTTGCGTTCCACTGGGCAGGAAGACAACACCATAATTATTTTCACCTCTGACAACGGTTCTCCTAATAAAGGTATTTACCGGGCAAGCTGCTAACACGGAGGCACACTGTCGAAGAACAACATGAGGGATCTCATCAGGCCCATAAGCTTTCATAGAGTTAGGCCTGGGAGGATATGGAAAATATCATTTGAAAGAATTTTAACAGCAACCATGAAATAGTCGAACGGTCGAAGAAAGGAAGGAAAAGCTGTAAAGTATCTAAAGTAAAGTCTTTATTTAGCAATAGTTTGACCGGAGAGTTCTGCTTTAGAAATCGATGACATAGCAGTGGTCCAATCAGATTAAAATAGGAAAGGGATATATGAAGAGGAAAAGTTATCGGAGATATTTAGACAAAATGCCAGAAGTCGCGAATGGAGTTAAATCTAGAAAGATTTTACATTCATTTTTTGCATTCATATAGGAGCTTTTGTCTAGTTATAGAACAGTCTTGGCATTAATTATTTGAAGGAGGAGGCAGTTAACACCTGCAGAAACGGTAATTAGTCCTAGTGGGATCTCAAGTACTGGACCGGGAGATGCTGTTAACTTATCTGTGACATCTCTGAATGTTTCCTTTAGTGTCTCAGCAAAATGGAGTAGCCACAACTTGTCCTCTAAAGACAACCGTCTTCATTCACACACTACATGCTCTTAATAACTTAAATTTCTCAACCATGGTGTTCCCATCTGAGGAGGGACCCACAAACGTCCACAGGTCGGACTTCTCTTCTGGTATCGGCCCAAAGTGCTTAACACTCTTATTCCCAGCAAGTTTCGCTTCATTAAGTTATGCTACATCTAAGGAACAGAACCTCTAATAAACCTCATATTCTTTTCGTCACCGAAAAATTGCCTGAGGCAATTGAAAGTTATGATTTCTCTTTTTTCTCCTACTTCATCTATCTTGCCTTCAGTCCAAAGCTTGATGATGCAACTATGTACCTAACGATCTAACTTGCTTTCGTGTCCAAACTGTTAAGTCTTCCGAAAATTTTACCATCTGGCTTCCACTTTGAGTCAAAATAAATTAATCTGTATTGTGTACCTCTCCCTTAACTCCTCTGTATATCTTAAATTCTTTGACTTTTTAACTCCTAAAGTGGAGCACATCCCGACTTTTCCCTTTCGCAGAGATCTCGATTGTTAGAGTCTTCAATGTTCACCGTCAGTTTTGACTTTCTCTTTCTGGTTCCCTCGCCAGATGGGGCCTCCAAGGTTGGTCCAAGTCACCATTGAGAAATTTAAGTTATTAAGAGCAGGTAGTGTGTGAATGAAGACGGTTGTCTTTAAAGGGCAAGTTCACCAAGCTGGTGAACTAACCTTTAAATTTGGTATCCTCCGCGACCAAGAGCAATTAGTGTAACACCCTGCTCGTATTCCTGACCGCCTTGGAAATATGCCCAATATTCTAGACCTTTTCCTATCCTTTAATTCTTCTGCTTATGCCGTCACTCTGTCTTCTCCGTTGAACTTCCTTCGATCATAACCTCATACCTGTATTTTGTCCTATTTCTCTCTAATTCCTCCTCCTTAGGGTCCCCTAAAGCGGAAGTGCCTGAGGTGCCTCTGGCGTTTTGCCTATTCTAAATGGGAGATCTGAAGAGGTATGATTCCGATTTCCCATGGAATGGTTACTGTTTCCGTGCCAGAGACCTATCTCTGTGTGCACAGCAGATAAGAAAGATGAGTGTCTGGCATAGAGGCGTACATTTCTCGTTCTTTCTCTCACCCTATACTTTCAAAAGTTTGGTTTAACTCAGCTGGGAGAGATCAGGCAATTTAATTTTTGAAGTGTCATGACATGTTTCTTTTGAAAAAGTTTAAATGGTAGACAGAAAGAAATGTAAAGACAGGAAAACAGTTCCACAATTAAGCAGTAAAATGAATGGAGAGTGAAGATCCTGATTAATTTTTGCGTTATAGTCAGTTTCCTGAACAATGACAAAATACTTTTTGGGCTTCCTCCGGAGGAAAATATTAATGGTGACAAAGAAAGGCTGATTTTCTCCCGCATGGTTCAGTAACAAGAAGAAATATGAGATTTTCAGCTTAGTGACAATTGATAAATGAATGTCAGAAGAATAAGAGGTAGTTGTCTGGAACGTTGTATCGAAGAGAGATATGAAACAATTTGAGTTTTGAGGCACTGCATAACACTAGGTATCTAGTCTTACCTCGCTCTAAAATATGTAATGGGCACTATGTGTCTTCTCAATGTAAACTGTTTAGTCATGGGCGTCTAACAAAAGACTTTGAAATATGCAGGATAGAGTTATCAACACAGGAATGGATATGACAGGAAGTTTGACTTAGATTGTGTTTGAATAATATGAATAGGATGATTAATACTAATAGGGTGGGTGGTAGGATAGAGCCTCGTGTAACCTAACTATTACAGATTTAGGAAAACAGTAACAACAGCATGTCTAGAAAGAAAACTAGAGATAAAAGTACTGAGAGCAGGATAGAAACCCTATAAGAAATGCTTAGAAATTCAAACTCTCTTTAAATATAAAGCAATAGCAAAAACTTCACCGAAATCTGTAACAGAGAATGACAAAAATTCAGTAAGGAAAGCTAAAATATTACCAGTGGATGGAATTCATACCATCATAAGAAGGTTGTGAGTACATAGGTGCTTTAAAATGTTATAGTTGGGGGATAGAATCAAACAAACCCTTTACATAGACTGAAAATCAATACTACAAGCCAGTAGTTGGAAGAATTGGAATGCTCAACATTTTTAGTAACAAACTCAATGTATATATATATATATATATATATATATATATATATATATATATATATATATATATATATATATATATATATATATATATATATATATATATATATATATATATATATATATATATATATATATATATATATATATATATATATATATATATATATATATATATATATATATATATATATATATATATATATATATATATATATATATATATATATATATATATATATATATATATATATATTTTTTTTTTTTTTTTTTTTTTTATGTAGGAAGGATACTGGCCAAGGGCAACAAAAATCTAATAAAAAAAATGCCCACTGAAATGCCAGTCCCATAAAAGGGTCAAAGCAGTGGTCAAAAATTGGTGGATAAGTGTCTTGAAACCTCCCTCTTGAAGGAATTCAAGTCATAGGAAGGTGGAAATACAGAAGCAGGCAGGGAGTTCCAGAGTTTATATATATATATATATATATATATATATATATATATATATATATATATATATATATATATATATATATATATATATATATATATATATATATATATATATTTATATATATGACAGCATCAAATTTTCTTTCTTGAGGTCAAGAAATATATATATATATATATATATATATATAGAGAGAGAGAGAGAGAGAGAGAGAGAGAGAGAGAGAGAGAGAGAGAGAGAGAGAGAGAGAGAGAGAGAGAGAGAGAGGTTTGTGGCTCTATTACGTATCCACTCTCTCTCTCTCTCTCTCTCTCTCTCTCTCTCTCTCTCTCTCTCTCTCTCTCTCTCTCTCTCTCTCTCTCTCTCTCTCTCTCTCACACACACACACACACACACACACACACACACACACACACACACACACACACACACACACACACACACACACACACACACACACACACACACACACACACACACACACACACACACACACACACACACACACACACTCACACTCATCGGCAATCTCTGAACAGGAAGGAACGGGCCTTTAAAGGGCTATAAAGGGACCCTGTGGGAGGGCGGTACCCGCGTGCCTGGCCTGATCTATAGCCCTCTTCTGGAAAGCACGCCCCGAGAGTACAACGGCCTACTGCATGTCACTGACTGGCACAACACCCTCCTGGCCGTCGCTGGAAGCGACGCGCTGACAGACGGTGATGGCTTCAGTCAGTGGGACGCGCTCAGGACTGGCCAGACGCCTTCGCCTAGGGACTCCTTCATCTATAACCTTGACTTAAATTCTGACAAGCCCAGCGGCGCTATAAGGTATGTCTGGGAAGAGTGGGGAATGCAACTCCTTTGCATGACATAATGTTGATGTAAACGAGCAATATTTTTAGATAGGCAAAACGCTATAAAACGTTATTAGTGTCAAAATTTGTGTGGATAATTGTTATATATTTGCCTAACAGGAGATATAGATTAATTAATTTGTCCTTTAATGCAGGGTTGGCAAGTACAAATTTTTCCTCGGGGCAAACAATCAAGATCCCCAGGACTGGCTCTCTGACCTTGAAGGTGAGGGGTATTGGTGGTGTTAACAGGTGTTGGTGGAGGTTAGAGGTGGTGATTTTTTTTTTTTTTTTATGTAGGAGGGACACTGGCCAAGGCCAAAAAAAAAAAAAAAAAAACCTTACTGAGATGCCAGTCCCAGAAAAGGGTCCAAAGCGGTAGTAAAAAATTGAAGGATAAGTGTCTTGAAACCTCCCTCTTGAAGAAATTCAAGTCATAGAAAGGTGGAAATACAGAAGCAGGCAGGGAATTCAGAGTTTACCAGAAAAAGGGATGAATGACTGAGAATAATGGTTAACTCTTGCATTAGAGAGGTGGACAGAATAGGGGTGAGAGAAAGAAGTCTTGTGCAGCGAGGCCCCGGGAGGAGGGGAGACATGCAGTTAGCAAGATCAGAAGAGCAGTTAGCATTAAAGTAGCGGTAGAAAACAGCTAGAGATTTAACATTGCGGCGATGAGAGAGAGGCTGAAGACAGTCAGTTAGAGGAGAGGAGTTGATTAGACGAAAAGCTTTCGCATGACCCCGCATGACGGTCTGCTGATGGAATCGAAGTTACCTACGGCAACCAGAATATAAATGACTGAAACATCAATCTGCAAATCTGCTATATCTATCAAAATAAGCCTTATTATACACGATTTTTTTTGTTTGAAGTAGTTATCATATCATGAAAGACTTTACAACGTACAAACTTACACTCGATATAGGGGAAGCATAGTAGTTGATGCCATATATGCATGTCGACAATATTCATACACGTCTTGAAAAAAAAAAAAACTTTTCTCTCCATGAAATGCTTAAAAAGTAAGATTAAATGACAGACTACAATAACTGAGTTCCTTAGATGCTTAGTACAGACAACAAATGTTTGAAAATACAGAACAGCGATTATTATGGGCTATTTCGTCTCGTATACGCCACAGCAGCTGGGTTCTGCAATACATCAATCGTCCTGAATGTTGAAGTCCCTTAGAATATTTAATTTATAGTATAAAGTGTACATAATTAATATAAGAAAACAAGCTTTAATATATATATATATATATATATATATATATATATATATATATATATATATATATATATATATATATATATATATATATATATATATATATATATATATATATATATATATATATATATATATATATATATATATATATATATATATATATATATATATATATATATATATATATATATATATATATATATATATATATATATATATATATATATATATATATATATATATATATATATATATATATATATATATATATATATATATATATATATATATATAAAACATCTATTACAAGGTCAG